>NC_042958.1:8459076-8549076 GCF_901001165.1 Salmo trutta
TGAGAGCAATGTTGCATCCGTATTAGTTTGGCTTAAATTGTCTGTATGCTATCTTAGCAAAACAATTTTATTTTAAAAATGCAATAATCGGAGTCTGAATGCAGCATGAAGTATAAGGCCTATCTCAGTCTTGCCAAGGAGTCCAACTTACCATCGCGGAAAAACTGTGCACTAACATCTGTGAAGATTTTCGAGCGATTCAAAAGATATTTTCTAAATAAAAACGTTGACAAATCAACGAAAATTTACGAGCAAACAAAATAAAGCCAGCAACAACACTATCACGTAGCCCAATGTTCAGATAAGCATCAGCGAAGAACGATAATCCATCAGAATTTGGTTAAATTCCCACTATCCTTCATTCGATTCTAAAATGCAGTGTTTGGTCTTGCGGATTTATGTTTAAAGTTTCTTGTATCCGTGTTCCGTCGTCTGGCTCTATCACTGCTGTCCCTTCGCTTGAGCTCTATTAGCAAAGAGCTGCTTCTTCCCTTGGACTCCTAATAGCAGATATTCATGACTATTAATATTAAGCTACACGAATTCTTAATAAGGGTAGAATGGTCGGAAATCGAGCGTGAAGCAAGGAACCAACTCAAGGCAGAGTCTGCACTAAATGACGTCCATTGAATGAGGAATCAGTATATCTAATCAGAGATGAGGAGAGAAAGAGGGAGTGAGTGAGGAGGGGAGAGAGAGCGGGAGACAAAAAGAGGGAGATTCTCTTGCGTCTGACGAATCAGAGAGAGGAGGGGGGAGGGGTTTAAAGGTTCGAGGGCAAACAAAAGTGAAAGAAGACAGAATGAAGGGGGGACCAGAGAGGAGCGAGGAAGACCCATGGAAAGAAACAATGTGCACCTCTGATTCGTGTGAAAATCCAGCAAACGCTGAGGGCATCTCGGCTGGCACATTTGTACTGTTCAGAGGGCGGTTGTCCTGCTCGCCTTTGTTTTCCAATTCAGATTCCGACGCCTCGCGTTCCATGGCCCTTCCCGAATATCTCCAATGAATGAATCCTGGGTTATTCGACTTCAAACTACGCCATCCAAGATAACTTTAACTCGGAACAAATATATTACAAAGTTCTCATACGGATACGCACCTCACACGCTTATGAAATGTACTTCCCCTACTAACCTATTGCACGCGAAAGAGTCCCCATTATGAAAAACACCGTGTAGTTAACACTGATTTCTATTAACAGAAACAGGTATGTTACCCGTAAATTAAACAGGGTTTGAGAGAATCACAAATTCAAGCACCAGCGTTTCTTCCCTGCTCTTGACGAGACTATATTCCTTCTCCAGACCCGAGCAAAAACATGTTCAACTGGCTTCAACCGCTCCTAAACAACTGCCTGATATGACTGCTAAACTTTCTGTGTGTGCTATAATAACAACCACTCAGCCTGTGTACGAGCCAAGGGCTTGAAATGCACCGACTTCTTTCATAAGAATACTAGGGATAGGCATCCCATAATTTATACTACATTTAAACACATTATTTAAACATACCTTTTCGATGATAGTTAGCAAATGCATGTTGAGTATGTCTCCCTAAATATATTATCTATGTACATTATCTTACATTATATGTATAGGCCTACATTTGACTCATTGTTCAGCAATGATTTTGATAAATTCTATTTTACACAATTTCGTTAAAATGATATAAACCTACGTGTCTCTGTTATTGCCTGTGCATCAGGTTTGACAAGTATTCATCTTCTTCCTTGCTTTGAAAATGTATGATTATGATTATTAATATGACTGTTATGATGATGATGATGATATTTATTACAAAATTTGCGCTATAAATATTGAAACTGTAAAATGTATATTTATACACAATAAAAACTGTAATGAGTCCATATCAAAATTGAAACATATCGAACATATGAAATAAACCAGTATGCAGCTTTATATCCTTCAGTTGAATTAAATGTTTCCAGACAAATGTCAAACAATTCCAGATTTTGACGAATACAAATGAAACTGCACGCCATTAATGACATGAAAACTGCAATAAATCAAATATGAGCCTCTTACCTCGTAATCTTCATATTTGATATTGTCAGTTAATTTCCAAAGCATTTTCATGGGTTGTGGTGGATCTTGAGAGCGCCTCTCCTTGTTTTCCACAGTGTGCTCCAGCTGAAACTATTCTAGGTGAACTTGGCTGTCTGCGCTCTGAGATCTCCCTCTAATGGCGGAAGTAAAAGGCTCGCGCACCACTGTACTAACATTCGCATTCCCTCATTAGCATATCAGCAGCCCATTGATTCCATCTGTCCAACACCAATGGACAACACAGGTAAAACTGGAGAGAGACGACACATGTATTTACTTCTCCCACATTCAATGACAATATACAGCACGAACTGAGCGTAAGCATTACATATGACAAAAGGGCAAGAACAAACCCTGCACTTAGGCAGAAGTGTGAACGTTCATTATTATGATGGATATGATCAAACTAATAATTGGATAATACGTGTTATAGCTTATATTCATTTGCTTTACTTTTCTTGCATATTCCGTTTTAGCAGATGTTGTTTCATGAGAATATGTTTTATGAAACAACTTCCTAAAAACAACTTACATCATCATCTCACACACATGGCCTAAGCTATGGTATAGTCGGTGTCTGTATCTTCAACTTGCCCTGAAGAGCGTGCCACACTTAGGCCAAATACTCTCTCTCTCTACTATTCTCTTAATACCTGGTTTTCGTAAACTGTTGTTTTAGATGTATTTAGACAATGAGAAGCTATTCTGTCACTGTCATGTAAAAGAGGGACCACTCTAAAGTAGCTATACAGTTCCATTGACGACATGGAAGAGCGCCGTTTTTGGAATGTAAATAATTAACACAACAAAACAGCTAGTTTAATGTGAATGAGGGTCTAAAGTATTTGGTCTCAGTCCCGTCGCCGGCGACGTTGAGCACCAGGGGTTTCGGGTCAAGAACCAGGTCGCCAATTCCAGATTACCATTTTTTGGTGGGGTACCTTTATAACCAGTTGTTATTAGAGAGAGGACCCATGAAACTAGCTCACAATGACAACTATCGTCTAGGTAAAAGTGCCTTAGAAATCGTGGGACGTGCATGTGTGTCTGTGTGTTGCGGTGTTGATTTTAGAGGTGGTGTTCTTTCGGAGAGTGAAAACTAAATCTCACCATGCTTGTGTTACCGACCTCATTTCCACCGCGTTAGAACGTTCTGTTTTAAAATCTACATTGAATGATTATTTAAAAACCCTTTCACCAGGCCAACATACACAGTAATACATCGATCGGATAGATTTGTTTCGAACTTTGAGATGACAAGAACCACAACGCCTAGGAGAGATATCATTTTAGTATACGTGATTTCAAGTGTTGGTTATTTACCATCGCAGAGACGAACTAACATATAAAATGAAAACTTGGAGTATATTATGTAAGACTGTGCTATGTTAAATGATTGTATTCACACTTTAAAAAAAAACCAAAGCAAAACAAAATGTGTGAGCACGGTTCTTTCAAATAGATGTTTACTGTTCACACATTCCATATAGGGTATTCTTTGCTTCTTTATAAGGGACGGTTTTCTATATTCTTAAATTGCTTGAGCGGTATAGCCTACGTACTATGCATCATGTTAAACAGACTCCCAAAGTCAGCACAATAGCCAATACGCTATTGTTAATCAGGGGTAAATGGGGCATTATTAACGTTTGAGGAAAACTAACACTGTACAAGTGAAAATAATTTAAACAATACCTATAGAATATAACTTTATTTATATTTAGGCTAAAGATAGTGCTACTTATTCTACAAGGCAATCGTTTATGGCCAATGTATTTCACAATAGTGTCCATAAATTCGACATATTAGCTTAAACTCCTGTAGTACGCACACGTATTATCACACCTTTGTCTTGAAATAAACAACACATACCTGCCAATCTCCCATTTTGCCAAATATCGACGTAATTTTTTTTTCAATTTGTCCTGATATGGTAGCTTGCATGTCGTGTAATCTCATTGAGCCTTCGGTCTCTAAAAGAATTTGAGTTTTTACCTGTGCTGAACGAGATTACCTCACCTGGCCATAAAAATCGTTTGGGCCACCTGGTGGCGCATGCGCAATGGACCGGTGTGTGTAAACCTACCTGAAGTCGAGGTAATGGTCTTACGTGAATTTGCATGTGGGTCTCACTGCATTGAACAGTGAGAACAGGGAGAAAAGGGTACAGCAGTAACTTGTTTTATATGGGCTAACTGTTGTGGATAGGCCTACTCAGCGAGGTCAACAATATAACTTGAATGGCATTTTACCATTTTTACATGTATAAATACTAAACTAAATGAAAAATCTTATTGAATTACAACATGTCAATAAGTTGGCTCTGTCAGTTGGTTGTAAAATATATATTCACATTCAAAATGAAACTGTATCAGGATAAAATCTGATGGTTACTGTAACATAATCACTTATACACAATCTACCAGATCCACTTACGTGCATTGGGGTCACGGTTTATTTATCATCTGTTATTTCATACTTATGTAAACTCCTCGGGATGAACTCATCTTCACCAGGCACACCAACAACAACAAAAACACGTGCGCGCGCTGAGGTTATAAACGTATTTTCTTTTAATTAATGTCGACTCTATGCATGTTGTGGTCAACAACACGGTAGCGTTGCACTGTCAATTGCAGAATGGAAAGATAGATGGCTTGAGCAATGGTGTGTTATTTAGTTGATATAATTATGATAAATAAACCAAAATAAGAATTATGCCATGTCAAATTCAACAGTGAATTGGAAGCTAGGCCTATGTAGCATAAACAACAGGCCTTTACTTTTCAACATACTTTTCCTAAGAAAACATAGCTCAGTTTGAAATAGACACTCACACAATTTTTAACGCAAACACTCAAATATTTGAGATGATATATTTTTTATTTAACTTGCACACTTCATTTGACTGTTGTGTTATAGTCTGTCATTAGCAACTGTCTACAACCTTGTATTCTATACATATTAAAGTTTCACTTCAAAGACAATCGATTTGAGAAGAATAGAAGTACAGGCAGGAGTACAGATGAAATAGAACAATTAAAATATATTTCAGAGCAGAAAGGTGTATTGGAAAACTGTGCACAGGAACGCTGCAAGTGTGTTGAGTGAGTTCTGGACAGGATAAGTTTCCATGTTAATATCCAACCTGTTTGTCTAAGGCTTGGTTTCAACCGTTAGCACCCCTACCACGAGCCCCCGGCACAATTTCCGTTAAGCACCATAAAACCGTGCTAGATGCTTAATAGGCAACGATACTGAAACGACTGGTTGCACTTTTTGGGCATTGATATATCTCACAATTTAGTAAGGGTAATGCGCATGTAATGCGTCTAGCCAATAACAACAAAAATTTATTATCATCATCATCATCATCATCAGTAGTTGTTGTATTTCAGATGTTTACTGAATTAACAGTCCAATGATAAAGATATAATCTACTTCACAACATGACATGTCATATAATGTGGTTAATGTGGTTAATTCATATTTCGTGCGTAATTCTTATTTACCCAAACCTTGGCACATAACTTTATTTATTATCGTACAAGAAGGCGTGATGAATCTGGCTTATAGCTACGTAAATAAGAATCTAATTGTTTGAAGCACTATAAATGAGGAGTAAAACATTTTACACAAAATTAGCCAATATTATATTCCTGCCCTCATGTGCTTCAAATTTAACCAAGAAAATCTGTGAAGAGGCCTCTCACATAATGTTATGAACTCTAGAGTTATAGATGTGTACTTACCCTATGTGTTTCGAGTGATGAAACAATCGTTATTCTCAAACGACGATCTCCACAATAATAAATTGTGGTCTTGCGCCATCAAGCGCTAAGAGAAAGAAGAGCGCCGCAGAAAGCCAGAGTTCCCAATTCAACGGTATTTGAAACCAATGTATTGTGTGCAAAGGGCATTCCAGTAAGAAATAGTACGCCCAAAGCCTACCAGGTCAGTGCAGAGCACTTCACTGCAATGATCATTTAGTTTAATGAAATAGACTATAAGACAAAATTACCTTTATATGAAGAATACGCTTTAATAATTCCCAGTACTCGAATTAAACATATATTTTTTTTTAATGTACCATTTCGTGTCATCCTAAAACCCTTCAAAATGATAATAATCTCAGATTTGGCCCAGTATTCCTATTTATGGATCCCAGACATATACGATCTGAACACAGACGTCGGCAGGTATATACCTTAATTGATCTTCTTGCGCCATCTTTTGGCAGAAATTATACAATTTAAAGGCATTCCATTTACTGTACAATGCAAACACAAACGATTTTCCACTTGGCTGTAGGGCCTACTGTAGTCCCGTTTCCCAGACCCTTGGTAGCGTTAAGATCAACGTTAGAGACATCTTATGATGCATCTTTAGTAGTCGAGGTGTTTCCCAGAGCGTTAGTAACGTGGCTTTTAAAAACCTTCCCACATCAATGAAAAGTGCATCGGTATAGGCTTCTTTCCTGCCTTACCTCACATGATATCATTATAAAACAATGTATAGGTGTTTTGTGTTAATGGGCATTATTATAGGATGATACATGTTTTATTTGGGTAATGAATAGGAGAAAATGTAGGCTGATATTTGAAATATGTATTTGTAACATTTTGTCAAGCTTAATTTTATAACAAGCTGAATCTAAAAATTGGAAACTATAAACACCAAGCCATTGTCAGAGGTCAGCCTAAGAAGAAGAATACAGCATGACTGCTATTCAGCAGATTTGAACATGAAACCTGTAAGTCTGTGTTTACACAGGCAGCTCAATTATTCTATATATTTTTCTCACTAATTGGTCTTTTGACCAATCAGATCAACTGTGAAAAAGAGCTGATGTGAAACGATATTATGTGATTGGTCAAAAGACCAATTATTGGGAAAATTTTCAGAATTGGGCTGACCCTGTAAATGCAGCTTTATACGTTTTCAAGTTTAATTGTCACATGCACAAGCACAGTGAAATGCATTACTTGCCGCTAGTGGGCATGACCCAGACTGAGTTTTTCGGGGTCATGCCCACTATTCTCTCTCTCTCTCTCTCTCTCTCACACACTTCTCACGGAAGACATGAGCCCTAGGACCATGCCTCAGGATTACCTGGCCTGATGACTCCTTACTGTCCCCAGTCCACCTGGTCATGCTGCTGCTCCAGTTTCAACTGCTCTGCCTGCGGCTATGGAACCCTGACCTGTTCACTGGACATGCTACCGTGTCCCAGACTTGCTGTTTTGGACCCTCTCTCTACCGCACCTGATGTCTCTAACTCTGAATGATCGGCTATGAAAAGCCAACTGACATTTACTCCTGAGGTGCTGACCTGTTGCATCCTCTACAACCACTGTGATTATTATTATCTGACCCAGCAGGTCATCTATGAACGTTTGAACATATTGGCCATGTTCTGTTATAATCTCCACCCGGCACAGCCAGAAGAGGACTGGCCACCCATCAGAGCCTGGTTCCTCTCTAGGTTTCTTCCTAGATTCTGGCCTTTCTAGGGAGTTTTTCCTAGCCACCTTGCTTCTACATCTGCATTGCTTGTTGTTTGGGATTTTAGGCTGGTACAGAAACGTACAGCACTTTGTGACATCAGCTGATGTAAAAAGGGCTTTATAAATACATTTGATTGATTGATAATGCATTTCACTGTACTTGTGCATGTGAAAATTTGGTTCTGTATCAGCAGTTTTTATCTTGTTATGTCACTGACAGTCACTCAATTAGACATGTCAGCTAGCAATCTTTAGATTGGTAGTTAGTCTAGCCAGATATCTAAACTTGGAGTAATCATAGCCGAATACCGACCGGGCACGCAGGGCACATCTCAGGGGTTTTGACCTCCAGGGGACCGCCATTGATTTTTGTTAGTCATTGCCACTCAGATATCATATTAACATGGCATAAGTCATTACAAAATGTGTAGAACTGCAAGAAATTAGCTTTAAAACTGCCAACATGTCTCTCTGCCCCATGGCAAAATAGGTAGAATTGCAGAAATCTTGATGGGGGGGGGGGGGGGGGGGGGGTCACTAAAATGTTTTGCTGTGAGGTGGGAGATCCCCAAACCAAATATTACTTAGGGCCCCCAAACAATGCAGTAATCAATATCAGTAGTATCATTAAAAAAAGTAAAATAGAACAAAAACACGAGAAATAGAAATAAGAAGAACACAAGAAAGTAAGTAAGCTATATACAGGGTCGTTCCAGGGCCAGTGCCAATTCTGTACTCTACCTGCACACTGTTCTCTCTACCTGTTGGTTTCGGAAACACTCACAAATTTGGCTCGTAAATAACGATGCATCTGCTACGATCAACGTGATGCTTTAGTTATATCGCAACTGGTAAACGAGGCACTGGGCATTTATTAGCCATATTAGCCATATTCTGTTTTGTCAGTAGGCCTTGTGGTTACCATAGTGATCCATTCTGAACATATGTCTAAAACACCTTACACACACTCAAATTCAACTCATATTAAGTGTATCACTTTCTGCGGATATTACTCTCTGCCTTAGGCCAATATTCTGAAAGTAATTCATTGCAATTAAATAAATAGGCTACGCGATGTAGTGTCACAATACATTCACTGTATTTCATCAATTAATTACAGGCCTTTAAAATATTAGGTTTCCCCTTGTATATGTGCTTTAATTGCATGTTTTTATACATTTATTGTAGACACTTGAACAGAGCTTTTGTCAATTATTTTGATAGTGTCACTTCGTAAAACGTTATAATTGGGGGTACATGGGATATGAGGTCCAGAGTGTTCCAGACTAATTACGTTATGCTCTCTGCCATGTGGAGAAAAACTTCACTTCCCGTGGGGTCTTTGGCAACGCGTCATTACTACGATACGCCAAAAGGAGCAAGGTTGTACACAAGCTTGTGTTTTACTATTCATCCAAAGGTTTCCAAAGCTTGACAATATAGCTATCTGCCTTATAAATTAATGCCGATCGCACACATTGGCAACTTCATTGACTCAATGGGCACTGTTGTCATAAACTGCTAGGTTTGCTATGTTGCCCTCTGACTTGCACTTTTGTGGGATTGATTTACTATCTAACTTGTTTCCTAACCGATACATTACAATGTACTGAAGAAAAATGGAATATAATATATATTTTAAAAAGAGAAACATTGTAGCAACGTTGGGGCAATTAACTACGGTGTTCCACTGAGGAATTTAGCTGGAACAGGCTACATTGTTACCAGAAGATAGTGACCGTACCGTCACGCTTGTTTACACTGAGCTGCAGTGGGGGTCTTGGATCCTGGTTCCATTAATACACGGTGGAGCCTGCATGAGATATGAGTTGGAAAATGTACTTCAATGTACGGATGGGACATGCCACTGTACTCCAAAGTGTACTTTTATCCACACTGCTGCATATAGACATTTTAAATACTTCAAGTTTTCCAAGAAAACTGCACTTTGTCCTCATGCTAGCTAGCGTTAGCCACCGAAATTGTTATGGAACGTGGTGTTGAACAACAAAGGAGCTGATTGGCTGACACTGCCAATACAAAACGGCTGAGGTGGCTACTGCTAGGTAGCATGAGGACCAAAAGGGCAGTTTACCGGAAAACGAGCAGTTTTTCCAATCTTCTCGATGGAACAGTGTGGATAAAGGTAAAATTGAGTACAGTGGTATATCCCATCCCTGCGTTGAGTTTTCTGACGCATATCTCGTGCCAGCTCCAATGTGTTTTAATGTAACCATGATTGCGTTCCGTTCCCAGTGCAGCTCAGGGTAAACAAGCATAACGGTAGGGTGGTGTCTTCTGGCAAGCTAGATTGTTTCTAAGTGAACAGGGGTGTATTCATTATGTCTTGCAAGGGAAACCGTTTAAGAACCACTGAAGCAAACGAAATGGGGAGGGAACCTATCTGAATTTGTCCAATAGAAACTTTTATTTTCGTTGCAAAACATTTTCCGCATTAGTGGAAACCAAGACAGTTCTCAGGGCAGGTCTGCTGGTTCTGCCTAACAGAAGTTACTTTTCGTAACAGGTTAGGAGAATGAACGTGGAAGGTTAGGATAATTAGGTTAAAGTTAGGATAAGCTAAATTGTCCCTGACGTGACTCAAACATACACAAAATATGCATATGTATGTGGGCGCCACTTCAATTAGTGGATTAGGTTATTTCAGCAACAAACGTTGCTGACAGGTGTATAAAATTGGGCACACCGCCATGCAATCTCCATAGACAAACACGGGCAGTAGAATGGCCTTACTGAAGAGCTCAGTGACTTTCAATTGGGCACCGTCATAGGATGCCACCTTTCCAACAAGTCAGTTTGTCAAATTTCTGCCCAACTAGAGCTGCCCCGGTCAATTGTAAGTGCTCTTATTGTGAAGTAGTAGAAACGTTTAAGGAGAAACAAACGGCTCAGCTGCGAAGTGGTAGGCCACATAAGCTCACAGAACGGGACAGCATAGTGCTGAGTGCGTAGCGCATTAAAATCATCTGTCCTCGGTTGCAACACTCACCACGAGTTCCAAACTGCCTCTGTAAGCAATGTCACAAGAACTGACGAACACAAGAACTGTTCGTCGGGAACTTCATGAATGGGTTTCCATGGCCGAGCAGCCGCACACAAGCCTAAGATCACCATGTGCAATGCCAAGGTCAGCTGGAGTGGACCTCCATTGGACTCTGGAGTAGTGGAATGCGTTCTCTGGAGTAATGAATCATGCTTCATCATCTGGCAGTTTGGGATGAATTTGGGATTAATTGGAACGCCGACTGCGAGCCAGGCCTAATCTCCCAACATCATGCCCGACCTCGCTAATGCTCTTGTGGCTGAATGGAAGCAAGTCCCCGCAGCAATGTTCCAACATCTAGTGGAAAACTTCCCCAAAGGAGTGGAGGTTGTTATAGCAGCAAAGGGGGACTAACTCCATATTAATCTAATTTTGGCATGATATGTTCGACAAGCAGGTGTCCACATACTTTTGGTCATGTATGGTATCTAGCCACAACCAGGTCTGCCCTGAGTACAGTCTGGGTTTCCACTAATGCGACGCAACTTCTTGCAACAGAATCGGCGTAATCAATACACCCAGCTTAGCAGTTAGCTACATTTTGCAAAACAACAAACATAGCCATCTAACATATTTAACAGGCACATCTTGAGTTAATTAATGACTTGCTACATGTGTATTATCGCCACATGCCCACTGCCAATTCTTCTGCAGTGGGTTTGGCAAAAGGCGATAGTAGCCTAACATTCTCCCTCTTTCCTTCGTTACGTGTTCTAGAATGACTGATTGGGTTGGATATGGGTATGCAGCACTCATTGCATCCGGAGGAGTGATGGGCTATGTCAAAGCACGTACGTTTATTATTGTGCCGTCATGTTAACTCAATTGAATAGAGTAAAAAGCTTTCGAGTCTAATGCATTGCATCATATTTCCAGTCTTATGACAATGAACTGGTAACACGGTTTCCACTCTCCCCTGTACATCTTTTGGTGTCTCCAGGCAGTGTCCCCTCCTTGGCGGCAGGTCTTCTCGTTCGGCAGCCTAGCTGGGCTTGGTGCCTACCAGATATCCGCAAGATCCTACAAATATTTGGGTGTCTCTAGGTTAGTGAACCTTTGGTGTAGTCCCTCACTTGTTTTGTGAATGTATCTCTCTGTTAAAAGTACAGTTTCTGTCACATTTAGACACCCTAACCAAGTATGCATACATATGTCTCATCGCCCAGACCTCTCTTGATCACTACTAACTGATTTCTAGCTACTCATGATAATTAGTTTTACAGTAGACCTACTGTATTGAGTCAATTCCCCTGTATCACACAGTCACATCAGGAGCCCTGGCAGGTGTGATGGGAAAGAGATTCTACGGTTCCAGGAAGATATGCCTGCTGGAATGATGGCATCAGCAAGGTAGCCAATCAAACCTCCCTTCTTTTTTTGTTGTTGTTTTCAGGACTAGGAAATGGATGATGAGGATGATGCGGTATGAGATGACTTAACGTGTTATTTTTGTCTCTACCTTGTTGTAGTCTTCTTATGGTTGGGAAGCTGGGTGTGGGAATGCGGCTGCAGAGCCCTAGGAGTCATAATGCACGGAAAATGAAGAAGACTTTCACAGACACCTGACGTTCAATCACTATCCTCTCGTGCTTTTCTACGGTCTTATATCGTTCACGAAGATATCAGTGAGATATGTGATGTTATTTTGGAAAAAGGTATAATTGAACACTGATTTATAAAATAACAAGAACTGTCATGTGTTTTTGTTCATTTTGTTACGCAGATTGTCATTACGTTACAAGAGATAAATGAACCGTGAAGTTGTGTATAAGGTTTATAAGATGGCCAGTATTTATTTATTTACCTTTATATAAGCGTAGACTGCCATCATACATAATAACTGAAGTCAATGCTGCCTTAGCCACTGATGCAGTAAATGACAACTCGGGATATATGAGCGATAAACCTTTACAATTACAGTTTTAGGAAGAATTTCCTAATAAAATGTCCTTTGAGTTTAGTAATGTAAAACAAAACCTTCAAAATAATAGAAACAGAATATAATTACATTATAAAAATCTAGAATACAAAATTCACAAAAAATCTAATATTATCATAAACTAATTGGCAAGAGGCATGCCAGATGTCGGCATCCAAACGGTTTCTGGACGTGATTGTCCTATGAGGGATCTTAGAGCAGTGTTTTCTTAAAGTATTGGTCGGACCCAAAGTGGGCCCTGGGCATGCGAGAGGTGGGTCGTAAAATGATGAGAATACATCTATAATTACACATTTATTTCTTCTTAATTTGGGTCATTGGAGGACGATTTGAGTGATGGGAGGATTGACAATTTCTAATTTCTTGGGTCTTGAGCTGAATTTTTTATTTTTTTTAAGAACCACTGTTTTAGAGCAAACACAGCCTGTCAATCAGCAATTACAATAGATGTTTCCGGTCGTCTTCTGGTGAAGTTGAGAGGGATCTGTCCTCCATCACCCAAAATGATGCCATATAAAAACATGTATAGAAATGTCTCTCCTTGAACATCCCTGTACATGTTACTTTGTGTGAATAATACATTGGAGGCCATTTCAGAAGTACATCACTGAGGGCAGTGAAGTTCAAGCTACAAAACGGTTTCCTTCTTAGTGCATATCAGACTGTGGCTAAACCTGCGAGTTGGATTTATAGCTTCTCTTGGTGCACTAGCGATTCCGTACTTGGTGCCAAGTCTAACCCTCCCATGGACTGGCTGTGCAGGTGGACCTCTAGTCCTGGTTTGCTAGGGGTTTTCCACAGAGCTGAGTAGCTCTAGGCTTTTCATTTGGGGCCTGTCCGCCCTCCATACATATCTGAAAAGAAAAAAGATCTGAGTGATCCATGTGCTGAATTTACTACACCATAGTTTACAGGACCCCTTCTATAGGGACAATTTTCAGGACATATATTCAGCCTAGTCCAGGACTAAAAAGCATGCACATTGGGGAATTTCTGTTGAAAGTGCTTTTTGGTCCAGGACTAGACTTAATCAGTATCCTGGGAAATTGGCCCATAGTGTGTTCTTTCCAGCCTCAAAGTAACTCTGAGACAGACATCCATGGCAGAACATCCACTCACTTTCATTGCATCAAAATGGCTCTCTTTAATGTCATGTAGATGAATGTTAATGTACAGTGCATTCAGAAAGTATTCAGACCCCTGGACTTTTTCCACATTTTATTACGTTACAGCCTTATTCTAAAATTCATTTGAATTATATTTTTTCTCCCTCAATTTACACACTACCCCATAATGACGAAGCAAATTATTGCAAATGCATTAAAAATCAAAAAACATAAATACCTTATTTACGTAAGTATTCAGACCCTTTACTATGAGTCTCGATATTGAGCTCAGGTGCATTCTGTTTCCATTGATCATCCTTGATGCTTGTACAACTAGATTGGAGTCCACCTGTGGCAACTTCAATTGATTGGACATGATTTGGAAAGGCACACACCTGTCTATTTAAGGTTCTACAGTTGACAGTACACGTCAGAGCAAAAATCAAGCATGAGGTCGAAGGAATTGTCCGTAGAGCTCAGAGACAGGATATGTGCCGAGGCACAGCTCTGGGAAAGGTGTATAAAATCCATAGACAGACTTTCAACGTGGCACCGTCATAGGCTATCACCTTTCCAACAGTCAGTTCGTCAAGTTTATGCCCTGCTAGATATGCCCCGGTCAACTATAAGTGCTGTTATGTAGAAGTGGATCGTCCAGAAGCAACAACGGCTCAGCCGCAAAGTGTTGGGCACACAAGCTCACAGAATGGGACATTTCATAGGTCAAGAGTCCAGTTCATGTCCCGAATCCAAATAGATACAGATGTCTCTTTGAGTTAGATTTCAGGAGGGATACTGTGTTATGTTACAATTATCATATAACTTACTGTTGGGGGTCTACTGGAGGGGCTGTTGGGGGGGCCTGGTGGAGGGGCTGTTGGGGGGGGGGGATCAACAGGAGTGGCTGTGGGGGCCTGTTGGGGGGTCTGCTGTTGGGGGGTCTACTGGAGGGGCTGTTGGGGGGTATGGTGGTGTCTGCTGGGGCTTTGGGGTGGTGGCCCATGGGACGTTTGAACCGAGGACTGCAGTTCAGCTTTGGGCTTTAATGAGCCTCGGGATTGAATCCTCACTGTGGCCTTGCATAACTCAGTTCCGGGCCGAGGCCCCGGCACCTGCAGTAAGGGTACCGCAGAGCCTAGAACACACAGAATGGGGTTATAGTGTATTGGTTATCTACATATAACATAGGAGTTTCCCATCATGGATCAAGTCATTAAGACCCAGTCTGTTGTTGTTGTCATTCAAGAAAGTCATTACCACAACAATAGTTAGAACACAATTCTAATTACAGGAAGAAGAGAAAATAAGAGCAGACAAGCTGGGGATGGAACCCCGTCACCAGGGCGGAAGAGAGCTACCACAAGACCAGACTAGAGCACATACAGTAAATATGTTGCCCTTCATTAACACGTATTACACAAGCAGCACATGCAGGAACCCTATGGGCTAATCAGGCAGCCTCTGTGGGGCATTACTCCCCAGCACACCTAGCCAATGACCATAGGAGTTGACAGCACAAACAGATCTCTGACCAGGCTACAGCACACCAAGCCTCTGTCTTTGACTCCTCAGAAGCTGATGATTCAGCTTCTTCACTGACTGTGGACATTCGTCATGGGCTGGACCAAGGAGTAGAATATTAATGTGTGTACAGTGACAAACATTCTTCATAATATAATTGTCATAGAATATCAACTGAAATTGAATAATGGAATGCCATGACAACGATAAGGTTGTTGATTAATTGTGAGCACTGTCAGTTGAAGCTGACACTTTTGTAAACATAAAATGCACCTAAAACAATATGTTAACCATGTGTTTGTGTACCACTCTTTACCTTCACTTCTCAGATTCATGCACTCTTCCCACGAATCAAACCTCTCATTCTGTAAGACAAATGGCATGATATTTACTGTTTGCAATACCATTTGACACTACAGGAAACAACCAGGTATGCTTTACTTTGCAGACAACTATTGACAGAAATCCCATGGTATTACGTCATTACATAATATTAGTTTTAGTTCTTACCTTGACAAACAACCTCTCCCTCAACTTGAGCAAGACAAAGGAGATGATTGTGGACCACAGGAAAACAGGGCCGGACGCCCCCATTCACATCTACGGGGCTGTAGTGGAGTGGGTCAGAGCCTGTGTTCCTCTCTAGGTTCTTCCTAGGTTCCGGCCTTTCTAGGGAGTTTTTCATAGCCACCGTGCTTCTACATCTGCAATTGCTTGCTGTTTGGGGTTTTCGGCTGGCTTTCTGTACAGTACTTTGACATCGGCTGATGTAAAATGGTTTGCAACACCAGGGGGTGGGGGTTCGATTCCCACGGGGGGCCAGCACAGAAAAAAAAGTATGAAATGTATGCATTCACTACTGTAAGTCGCTCTGGATAAGAGCGTCTGCCTAAATGACTAAAATGTTAAAAAATGTAATGTAAAATGTAAAAAGGGCTTAATAAATACATTTGAGTGAGTGATTATTTTTTTTAAACATTTTTTAGGGGTGGATCAGCTTAATATTGTGGAAAGAATATTGCTTCCATCAATGTAAGTGTTTGCATCATTTCCAATCCCCCATATATTTTTGGGGTACACACACACACACACACATACATACATACATGATTTCTATTTGTAACTGTGCTATATCACAAAAGTTCTGAACCTAAATACATTTTACAGACCCCGTATGTTTTACATTGTTTATCTTGTTACTAGTTCCCACCTTCAGCTCCATTCAACCCCTCCCATCTATCTCTCAACACCATCCATTTCGGATTTCTATTTCCCCATATATTTTTCAACTGTGCTGTGATGCTTCATAAACAATGAACCTTTCTATTCTCATAGCTTCTACAGATTATTTTTAATTTACAAACATTTTTGCTAAAATAATTATAAAGTTATTGATTATGGCTTTTCAAATCACCCAGTATTGCTATCTGCAGCATTAGTTCTAGGCAAATGTTGCAATTCTTCAGCCATTCCTGGACCTGTGACCAAAAATGAGCTACATATGGACAATACCAAAATAAATGATCTAATAACTCTGCCTCCTCACAGCAAAATCTGCAGAGCTGGGAAGATTCTATCCCCCATATGTATATATATATAACATTCTATTAGTTGCAAGAATTAGTTTGCAAGAATTTTGTATAGTAATTTAAATTGAAAAATTCAAAGTTTTTTGAATCCGGCGTTGTTTTGCTATCAATTCATAAACCATGTGCCATGGAATGGGTACATCGAAGATCTCTTCCCAACTATTTTGCAATTTATATGGCACAGCTGTCAGTGTTTTGGTCCTTAAATGAAATTGGTATATGTGTCATATACCATTGTATATTTATCACACTTTTCTCTAACCATTTATGTTCTTTAATACAGGGCCGACATACAAGTTCCTTACTTTTTCCCCTTCTACCTGCCTCTTCCATTTTTGTGGTAATGCTGCAATTAATTGGTTGTAATTTTGGGTAGAGCAGACATTTCCATATGTCTGTGTTATCTGCATGTGTGACATCATTCCGCCAGTCCTATTTATATCATTCACTAAAATGATACCTTTTTTAAACATTTCTTCGAAAAATAGTTTTTTTTAATCAATTACTATATTTGAATTTAACCACAATATTTGTTGTATTATTTCTTCTGTCTTTCAGGTGGATTAAACTGAAATTGCAACCAACTTTCTAAGGCTTGTTCAAAAAATAAAGATATTTTGGAGATTATTTCCTTTTCAAACAACCGAAAGTGGGCAGGTATAATCTGCATAAAGGAAAAAGGCCCTTCTTGAACATTGGTACAAATGTCTCATCCTATTTACTAGAAAACCAGTTTGGATTTAAGTATAACTTTGATATGACTGATGCCTTTAGTGAGAAGTCTAATGCTTTAATAATTTCTGCCCTCCGAATTCATATTCGTTATAGACCCTTTTAATTTTATCTAGTTTGCCATTCCAAATAAAATAGAATATTTTTTGTTCACATAATTTAAAAAGCAGGTCACTAGGTGTAGGCAAAACCATAAGCAAATAGGTCAACTGTGATATGACTAAAGAGTTAATCAGGGTGATCTTTCTACAAATAGACAGGTATTTTCCTTTCCATGGTAGCAAGATCTTATTTATTTCTGATAACTTTCTATAAAAATGTATTGGAGTGAGATCATTTCTTTCTTTTGGGATTTGTATACCGAGTATGTCCACATCTCCGTCAGACCATTTAATTGGTAAACTACATGGTAATGTAAAATTAGCATTTTTTTGTGATCCAATACGTAATAATTTGGTTTTAATCCAGAGAGGATAGCAAAAGTATCTAGATCCGTGGAGAGACTAATTGTGGTTTTAAAAGAAAACATGAATCATTGGCGTACAATGACACCTTCGTTTTTAAGCCACGGATTTCTAATCCCTTAATATTATTGTTTGATCTAATCTTAACAGCTAACATTTCGACGGCAATAATAAATATGCCGATAGTGGACAACCTTGTTTTACTCCTCTAGAGAGTTTAAAACTTTCTGAGATGTTGCCATTATTTACTATTTTACACCTAGGGTTACTATACATAACTTTAACCCATTTTATAAGAGATTCCCCAAAATTGAAATATTCTAGGCATTTATATATAAACTCCAGTCGTACTTTATCAAAGCCTTTTCAAAATCAGCTAAGAAAACCAGGCCTGGTGTCCCCGATATTTCATAGTATTCTATTGTTTCCAGTACTTGTCTTATATTATCTCCAATGTATCGTCCATGTAAAAAAAACCTGTCTGATTAGGATGAATATTATCTGACAATACTTTTTTAATTCCATGTGCCAAACATTATGCTAGGATTTTTGCATCACAACACTGAAGTGTAAGAGGTCTCCAATTTTTTAAATGGACTGGATCTTTATACACTGCGTGCACAATTATTAGGCAAGTGAGTATTCTGATCTTGTCATTGTTTCTATTCACATTTTCGAACTCCAAACCATATAAACTTGAATGCTTATTGGATTTAATCATTTTCAGGTGATATGTATTTGTGTAATGAGGGAGGGTGTGGCGAAAGTGAATAACACCTTATATCAAGGTGTACATAATTATTAGGCAGCCTCAATACCTCAGGTAAAATGGGCCAAAAAAGAAATTTAACTGACACTGAAAAGCCAAAAATGTCAAATGTCTTTCAGACGGATGCGACACTCTTTAAATAGCTAAACAATTGAGGTGTGACCACCGGACATTCAAACGTTTTGTTGCGAATAGTCAACTGGGGCGCAAAATACGCATGGGGCAGAAAAGGCGCAAATTAACTGCAAAAGACTTGAGAAGAATTAAACGTCAAACTACCAGGAACCCATTATCCTCCAGTGCCACCGAATTCCAGAACTGCAACCTACCTGGAGTGTTCAGAAGTACAAGGTGTCAAGTGCTCAGAGACATGGCCAAGGTCAAGAAGACTGAAACAAGACCACCACTGAATAAGATTCACAAGTTGAAGCGTCAAGATTGGGCAAAGAAATACCTGAAGACAGATTTTTCAAAGGTTGTGCACACTTATATTTCCCTGAGAAAGACAAAACTCATTTTTCCTTTGTTAAACATTCAGGTATGAGGTTCAATAACATTTTAGATTGACTGAGAGCATTGTGTTTGTTCAACAATAAAATTAATCCCGAGGAATACAATTTGCCTAATAATTGTGCACGCAGTGTATATACAGTGGGGGAAAAAAGTATTTGATCCCCTGCTGATTTTGTACGTTTGCCCACTTACAAAGAAATGATCAGTCTATAATTTTAATAGTAGGTTAATTTGAACAGTGAGAGGCAGAGCGGTTTGGAAGCTGAAATGCATTTACAGTTGCAGCTGCATTAGAAGGCCTGCAAGACTGTGCAAAAAAAAATGGGCAGAAATTGAGAGATTTTGTTAACCATTGTCACATCCTAGATGATGGAGGTCAAATGTACACCTTTTCCCTGAAACACCCACATCACGGTCCCCCGTATTGACCATATTCCCAAGCATCTCCATGCAGTCAGACTTTGATTTTGTGCCACCAAGGCCACAATAATATACCCCCTCTCTGAATGTCCGAGTGTGACCCCCTCCCCATGGGTTACTGCAGCTAGTGTTGCCAGCACTGCCCCTGCCTGGGTGGGGGCACCCCACCGGAATCCCCACCGGCTAGGTACAAGGTCGTCAAGGTTCTCATTAGCAGCTTTGAGAATTTCGTTGTGTAGTATGCTCTCCCTTTAGGGGGCTTGATTGATTGATTGATCAAGAGTTTCAAGTTCCTTGGTGTCCACATCACCAACAAACACACCAAGAAAGTTGTGTAGAGGCCACAACAACGGCTTATCCCCCTCAGGAGACGGAAAATATTTGGCATGGGTCCCCAGATTCTAAAAGCTACAGCTGTACAATCGAGAGCATCCTGACTGGTTGCATCACTGCCTGGTATGGCAACTGCTCGGCCTCCAACTGCAAGGCACTACAGAGGGTAGTGCGTACGGCATACTACATCACTGGTGCCAAGCTTCCTGCCATTCAGGACCTATATAATAGGCGGGGTCAGAGGAAGGCCCAAAAAAATAGTAAAAGTCTCCAGCCATCCTAGTCATAGACTGTTCTGTCTGCTACCGCACGGCAAGCGGCACCGGAGTGCCAAGTCTAGGCCCAAAGGCTCCTTAACAGCTTCTACCCCCAAGCCATAAGACTGTTGAATAATTAATCAAATGGCCACTTGGACTATTAGCATTGACCCCCCCCCCTTGTTTTTACACTGCTGCTACTCGCTGTTTTATCTATGCATAGTCAATTTACCTATATTGCCTCATTATTGTGTTATTTTTTTTATTTTTTACTTTAGTTATTTTGTAAATATTTTCTTAACTCTATTTTCTAACTGCATTGTTGTTTAAGGGCTTGTAAGTAAGCTATTCACAGTATAGCTTACTTACAAGCGCATGTGACAAATAAAATTTGATTTGATTTGAAAGGGTAACGTTAAATGCACAGCCATTTTCAGCATCACCTCAGAGCACAACCAATAGGCTACATTGGTCATTGTACCTATACCCGTCAAATAACGCAAAGCTGTATGTCTATCAATACCAATTAGACCCGCAAAAAAAGCTATGACATTATATCTAAAATATGCATTGAAGTAAAGGCCTGAACGATACATTACATTTAAAAATCTGCCAAACAACCCATAGGCTTAAATGAGAGAGAACCAATGAATGAATAACTCTGGCAAGGCTGCCAGGGTCATAAATGTTGTAGCTTACCATTTAGACGAGTTGCAGCCTCCTCCATGCTGTGTTAACCTCATGAGAAGTTTCTGATTGTTACGGCTGTCGTCTGAAAGAGTGGACCAAAGCACAGCGTGGTAAGTGTTCATTATATTTATTAAACAATGAAACACTAGAACAAAGAAACAAACCGAAAAGCCAAACAGTTCCGTCAGGTAACGAAATACAAAACAGAAAATAACTACCCACAAAACACAGGTGGGAAAAGGCTGCCTAAGTATGATTCCTAATCAGAGACAACGATAGACAGCTGCCTCTGATTAGAAACCATACTCAGCCCAACACAAAGAAATACAAAACATAGAACGCCCACCCCACACCCTGACCTAACAAAATAGAGAAACCGTCTCTCTCAGGTCAGGGCGTGACAGTACCCCCCCCCCCCCCCCCCCCGAATGTGTGGACTCCCGGCCGCAAACCTGAACCTATAGGGGAGGGTCCGGGTGGGCATCTATACTTGGCGGCGGCTCTGGTTCGGGGCATAGCCCCCACACCGCCCACTGATCCCCCCGCTTCTGTGTCACCGGAGGAACCAGACCGTGGATCATCGCCAGAGGCTCTGAACTGCCGCTGAAGACTCCGGGCTGCGGACCGCCGCTGAAGACTCCGGGCTGCGGACCGCCGCTGAAGACTCCGGGCTGCGGACCGCCGCTGAAGACTCCGGGCTGCGGATCGCTGCTGAAGACTCCGGGCTGCAGACCGTCTCAGGAGGCTCCGGGCTGCAGACCGTCTCAGGAGGCTCCGGACCGGGGAGCGTCGCTGGAGGCTCCGGACCGGGGAGCGTCGCTGGAGGCTCTGGACCGGGGAGCGTCGCTGGAGGCTCCGGACCGGGGACCGTCGCTGCAGGCTCCGTGCCATGGATCTTTACTACAGGTTCCGCACCATGAATCATCACTGTAGGCTTTGTGCCATGGATCATCACTGGAGGCTCCGGGCCATGGATTATCACTGGAGGCTCCGTGCCATGGATCATCTCTACAGGCTCCGGGCCATGGATCATCCCTACAGGCTTCTTGCCATGGATCATCCCTACAGGCTTCTTGCCATGGATTATCACTGGAGGCTTCGTGCCATGGATCATCCCTACAGGCTCCGGGCCATGGATCATCACTGGAGTCTCCGTGCCCTGGATTATCACTGGAGGCTCTGGGCCATGGATCATCACTGGAGGCTTTGTGCCATGGATTATCACTGTAGGCTCCGGACCATGGATTATCACTGGAGGCTTCGTGCCATGGATCATCACTACAGGCTCTGGGCCATGGATCATCACTGGAGGCTTCCTACGTGGAGCTGGAACCGGTCTCACCGGACTGGGGAGACGCACAGGAGACTGGGTGCGCAGAGCAGGCACAGGGTATACTGGGCAGTGGAGGCGCACTGGAGGTCTGGAGCTTAGGGCTGGCACACCCCGTCCTGGCTGGATGTTTATTTTAGCCCAGCAAGGGCGGAGCGCTGGCACAGGACGAACTGGTTTGTGCTGGTGAACGAGGGGTACCGTGCGTTGAGCTGGCGCAGGATAACCTGGGCCGAAGAGACGCACTGGAGACCAGGAATGCTTAGCCGGCACACTTCTTCCTGGCTGACTGCCAACTCTAGCACGGCAACTGTGAGGAGCTTGCACCGAGCGCATCGGGCTGTGAGTGCGCACTGGCGACACAGTGCGCATCATCGCATAACACGGTGCTTGTTCGGTCACTCGCTCCCCACGGTAAGCACGGGGAGTTGGCTCAGGTCTCAACCCCGACTTCGCCAATCTCCCCGTGTGCCCCCCCCCCCAAAAAAATTGGGGCTCCTCTGATTAGGAATCATACTCAGCCCAACACAAAGAAATACAAAACATAGAATGCCAACCCCACACCCTGACCTAACAAAATAGAGAAATAAACCGTCTCTCTCAGGTCAGGGCGTGACACTGATTCCATTTCCTTCCTGGCGAAATGTACTTCAGGTCCCTCTCAAATGCCAGCTGGACAAGCTGAACTTTTTGTTGATGTAACATGCTGAACCTTTGGTTGATCAGGCTGCTCTGTGAGCTCATCATTGTACTTGACATGGTGGTCTTCTGTTTTTTTTAACTTGGGAGTGCCCAGCAATTTTTTAATATCCAGCTTATTCCTACCCATACAATAACCCCACCGCCACCATGGGGCACTCTGTTCAGAACGTTGACATCAGCAAACCGCTCGCCCACACTACGCCATCTCTAAAATGACGTTGGAGTTATTGTAAAGAAATTAAATTTAAATTCTCTGGAAACAATTCTGGTGTACATTCCTGTAGTCAGCATGCCAATTGCACGCTCCCTCAAAACTTGAGACATCTTAGGCATTGTGTTGTGAGACAAAACTGATCGATCCCGGGTGGCACGGACCACAGCCTTTCCCCGCTAATCATGTTACAGTATTAGCTAAACCTGATCACTTTACTAGTAGTATGCAAACATTTGGTGGCACAGAACAAAAAGAAAACATTGTGAGTCTGATAGAATAATCTGATGTATTGTGTAGCATATAACAATGTTGTATTAGTTCGATAGGGTTGAAGTACATTAGGTGTATCTAGCTGTCTTATTTGTATTTGTTCAATGCCTCCATTGATTTAATAAGTATGTTGCATATATGCTTTAGGTTCCATTCAACCCAAGATGATGAACCCTGAATATCAGACAAAGTGCATGACAAGGTGACCCAGAGGAAGCCAGCTGTTATTAACCCCTACATTGTCCCATTCTTCCAAGAGCTCACTGAGTTTGAATGAAGACCTCCAGTGAGGTAATTAGACACACGCATGCATGTACACACACCACACCACACCACACCACACCACACCACACACACCACACCCACACCACACCACACCACACCACACCACACACACCCACCACACCACACACACCACACCACACCACACCCACCCCACAACCACACCAACCACACCACACACCACACACCACACACACCACACCACACCACACACACCACACCACACCACACACACACCACACCACCACACACACCACACCACACACCACACCACACACACACCACACCCACACACACCACACCCACCACACACCACACACACACCAACACAACACCACACCCACACACACACCACCACACCACACCACACCCACACACACCACACCACACCACACCACCACACACCACACCACACCACCTTGTCACCTGTCTCTTTACTCATTCTATTCTTTATTCTTCTTCTCCTAGGGGTGAGAAAAGCTGACAAATCAGAACTGAGGAGGATTGTTACCGAGCCCCATGAGGAACACCAGACGCTGAACTTTCGCTCTCCTGAATGCTCTCCTGCCCAAACTGTCCCCGTTTCACCATCTCTGAACCCCCTTAGCCTGAATGGAGTTGCCCCTGATCATAGATCTAGGATTGTACCCAGAAAATGGCACTCTAGCCACTTTTGGTTGAATTGTAAACAACTGGTATGTCCTAGAAACTTAGTTACAGTGTGTAATGGTAGGTGAGATATGTATGTTGTTTGTATAAAATATAATTAATCCAACTAAAATAATATTTTCATAACAAGCAAAAGCCTACAAGTGTTACTTTGTTCCCTGGTCTCCCTCTACTGAGAAGATGTATACCAGTTGTTTGTTTCTTCATCCACAAGGGGGCTCTGTGATACACACATTCACAGTCAAATTTTCCAATCCAGGAGCCAAATTTGACACAATAAAGTCAGTTACAAAATGTGGTAATGAACAAAGCAAACACTGTCCCTCCTCCTCCTGTAATAATTTCCTAAATAGAAAATAATTTCCCCACAATTCCCATTGAGTTTCTTTCAATGATAATAATAATAATATATCCCATTTAGGAGAGTATAACAGAGTAGCAAGGCTAAGACAGTGCTAGCAAGCAACTCAGGCTGAGAGGCACTTAGTGTCCAAAGTAACACAGGAAATCAAACCTAGATATAAGGCACTTCAGACAGACCGGTCAAAATGGAAGCACCAGCTGACTACCAGTACTCCACTGATTGAAGTACCATCCTTTATTTGACTAGTTGTAGATGTAGTACCTACCTTTATTATAAGATTCAGAGCTCGGTTGCAGTGGACATAAAGTCTCCCCTCTATATTGGAAGAATTGGCGTAACACCTCAGTGGCTCTGAGTTTGTAATGTCACAGACAGACACTTAATGAGGTGTGGTGTTAAAGACAGGCTCCTGAAGGTCATATTGTTGATTTAATGAGGTGTGGTGTTAAAAACAGGCTCCTGAAAGACATATTGTTGATTTAATGAGGTGTGGTGTTAAAGACAGGCTCCTGAAGGTCATACTGTTGATTTAATGAGGTGTGGTTTTAAAGACAGGCTCCTGAAGGTCATATTGTTGATTTAATGAGATGTGGTGTTAAAGACAGGCTCCTGGAGGTCATATTGTTGATTTAATGAGGTGTGGTGTTTAAAGACAAGCTCCTGAAGGTCTTACTGTTGATTTAAAGAGATGTGGTGTTAAAGACAGGCTCCTGAAGGTCATATTGTTGATTTAAAGAGATGTGGTGTTAAAGACAGGTTCCTGAAGGTCATACTGTTCATTTAAAGAGATGTGGTGTTAAAGACATGTTCCTGGAGGTCATATTGTTGATTTAATGAGGTGTGGTGTTAAAGACAGGCTCCTGAAGGTCATACTGTTGATTTAATGAGGTGTGGTGTTAAAGACAGGCTCCTGAAGGTCATACTGTTGATTTAATGAGATGTGGTGTTAAAGACAGGCTCCTGAAGGTCATACTGTTGATTTAATGAGGTGTGGTGTTAAAGACAAGCTCCTGAAGGTCATACTGTTGATTTAATGAGGTATGGTGTTAAAGACAGGTTCCTGAAGGTCATATTGTTGATTTAATGAGGTGTGGTGTTAAAGACAGTTTCCTGAAGGTCATACTGTTGATTTAATGAGATGTGGTTTTAAAGACAAGCTCCTGAAGGTCATACTGTTGATTTAATGAGGGTGTTGTGATAATTTTGACAGTGGTGTAAAGTACTTAAGTAAACATACTTTAAAGTACTACTTGTGTAGTTTTGGGGGGGTATCTGTACTTTACTATTGATATTTTCGACAACTTTTACATTTACTTCACTACATTCCTAAAGAAAATAATGTATTTTTTACTCCATACATCTTCCCTTGACACCCAACAGTACTTTTTGAATGCTTAACAGGACAGGAAAATGGTCCAATTCACACACTTATCAAGAGAACATCCCCGGTCATCCTTATTCCTCTGATCTGGAGGATTCACTAAAAACAAATGCTTTATATGTAAATGATGTCTGAGTGTTGGTGTGTGCCCCTGGCTATCTGTAAATTAAAAGAACAAGAAAATGTTGCCGTCTGGTTTGCTTAATATAAGGAATTTGAAATGATTTGTACTTTTAGTTTTACTTTGATACTTACAGTTGAAGTCGGAAGTTTACATACACCTTAGCTAAATACATTTAAACTCAGTTTTTCACAATTCCTGACATTTAATCCTAGTAAAAATTGCCTGTCTTAAGTAAGTTAGGATCACCACTTTATTTTAATAGTGTGAAATGTCAGAATAATAGTAGAGAGAATGATTTATTTCAGCTTTTATTTATTTCATCACATTCCCAGTGGGTCAGAAGTTTACATACACTCAATTAGTATTTGGTGGCGTTGCCTTTAAATTGTTTAACTTGGGTCAAACGTTTCGGGTAGCCTTCCACAAGCTTCCCCACAATAAGTTGGGTGAAAATGCATTTTGAAATGTAAACACTTGATGATCATGGATCTTCCTCACCTAAAATCTACTGTTGATAATCTATTCCTATTGGCACAAGATACCTTTGCAGAGCTGTTATTGAGTACGTTGATACCTGTCGTTACATTGTTTTGACATGGTATATCCCCGAATGTTATTATTGTTCCCTAGGAGAAATCTTCCATCTGTCATATGTTTAGGAGCAACTGCCCTCCTGATCCATCCCCATGAAACAACACCTCTGATAAAGGGGTGAACCTGTTATTACTCTTTCTGTTCACTTTGTTCATTCTATCCTATATGCTTCAATCAAAATGTGAAAAATGTCATTGAATTTAAACATTAATAATAGCAAGATATATCCTGGATTTCAAGGACTGGTTAATGGGGAACATACTATTTTCTCCATATTCTCTCTCAAATATATTGTTTTTACATTGTGACTTGGCAAGTATACACCTGTGAATTCTACTTAGTGTTACCTCAGTTGGTAGAGCATGGTGTTTGCAATGCCAGGGTTGTGGGTTCGATTCCCACGGGGGGCCAGTACAAAAAAAAATGCATGAAATGAAATGTATGCATTCACTACTGTAAGTCGCTCTGGATAAGAGCGTCTGCTAAATGACTAAAATGTAAATGTAAAAAATATACCTAATGACATATATTAGATTACTTAAAAAATCAACCAACATGTCTACTGATAAGCAGACAACCAGATGAGGGGCGTGCCTTACTAATTAGTGACCTTAATTCATCAAGGGAGGAGCAAAAACCCGCAGACACTCGACCCTCTGTGGGATGAGCTGCTCTAGGCTTTAACAATATTAACCAGCACACAATTTGTCAAAACCCCGGAGCTGCATGGGGAGAATAAAAGGATGAGCACGTTTTCATCTGCTTTTGTTTTCGATACAGGAGTAATCCATCAATCGAGGAAATGTTCAACATCATATGGTTTTGCGTTGGTATTCATTAACCATTACAGTCGAGGGGGGGTATCTTGCAGATGTGAGGATTGGGTTTCATAGGGGCATCCTTTTCATTGGCACCTCCATGAGACTGGGGATTTAAGGGCCACACACACAAGTTAACCTCAGCAACCTTCAGCTCCCTTTCGTTCAAGTGCTCAAAGGATCAGATAAACTTACATATAAGTTAACAACAAACAACAAAAATATATTGCTAATTTGAGTCTGTTTCTGTCTGTAATTGTAATTCAAAGTAATTATTTTGGATTAATCTCATTGGTTAGGTCTACCTCTTATGTTTCATAATAAAAAAATACAACATGCATTACCATAAATAATTGAGACTAGAGGAAATCTGTTGGAGTATTTATTTACTGTCACAGTATAAGTAATGATGTGTTAACAGAGGTGATTTTTGCACTTGCAGGGGAGAGGATATAGATAGAACGATCCCAACAGCACTACAAAGCCAGCGGGGCAAGGTGGTCATTGACCTGACTTTCAAGCCAAGGTACAGCACCAAACAGTGTTTGGTGTTTGGTTCATAATAATTCAACATCTTCAAGGGTGGAATGGACCATGTTTGTTTCCCCAACAAAAGCCATGCAGTGAGAAGGTGTCTGTATTTTACGGCCTATAGGCCAATAGCATATTCCATAAGAAGTGTTTGACTTGCAGTACCCAAGAAACCTAGGTTATTCACAGAGATGGTGGATAGATAACCAGAAAGACAAAGATCATATTCAACAAATAACAAATGTCTCCCAAAAGCTACTTTCCCCAAGGTTGGTCTTCCATTGAAAAAAAACATATATACTTATATAATTTTTTTTCAATGGCAGAGTATATATATATGTTTGACGAATACATAAACAATGAGATTGTTTTGAATAAGTGGATATTTCTCCCACTTTAATCTACGCATTTGAAAATACTTTGATCATGGGAGTGCCACGCGCCCATAATCTCACCCACTGAAAACCCCAAAAAAGGAAGAAAAAATAAAGTCAAAAAAGTAAATAAAGGTTTTGACTGAGGTGTTGGTAAAAATCTCCCCACAGAGAGTAACACCTGAGGTGTTGTTACCAACAGGGGAAGCACTCTCAGGGCTCAGTGACAAGCACTTCACACGCTACCGCGCTCAAAGGCCTCTGCTTGCAGTTGACAGCACACACCAGTTGTTAAGAATAGCCCCCCGACTGATGCTGATCTATCACCCAGTTCCTCCAGCCGCCTGTAGTAGTGGGCCTTCCACAGCTGCGTGGGACTTTTCTTTGCAGTGTGTGTGTGTGCGTGTGTGTGTGTGTCTCTGTGTCAGACTGCATCCAAAAACGCTGATCCTAGTGGGTTTTCGACACACCCGTGGGAATAGAGAGGTCTGCATCCCGAGGCATTGTTCGTTTAACCTCTATAACTCCCAGATCTAACATGGCTGTGACTGTTGTTTGCGTCACTGGTTCACACAGTGGTTGTTTATCAAACACCAGATTTACTGTACGTCTCGCTACAATTTCAGATACGTTTTGTGAGAAGATACTGAGAATGCTATTGTGTGCAAAAAGCAGTGCTGTTTTGGTTTAGATTTTAACTGGAAGATTAAATTCAGCTTTTTGACCTGGGAAAAATGTTTTCCTGAAAATCGGTATGAGATAATTCATGATATCAACTAGTTCAAGGATCATCAACTACATTCATCCGAGGGCCAATCAGATGGTAGGGCCCGGAATATAATTACAAATCATTTGTAGACTGCAATTTGCATTGACCCAAACAGAGATGATATTTGACTAAAACATAATCGTTTCAAACCTTGCTTACATTTATATACGAGCACATGTGTCTCTCTTTTATGCGTGGGAATACTTGGGAACAGATTTCCAAAATTAAAATCACTTGAAACTGATTTTACAGTCTTTTTACAGTCTTTTATGTCCAACAATGAAAATGTAAAAAAAAAAAAATTGGGGAACCCAGTTAATCTCTGAATCTGGAAAACGACTGCTTTCTTTGCACCCAAACTAAATGTAATATAATTTTGCTACCATACAATAACTGAAGTCTCATGACATTCAAAATCATTTTCTGAATGAGTTCATTGACATTAAGCTCTAGGAGTGTGTTAGCCAGGTACTAAGTGACAGGCTGAGGAACATATCAATAGACAGGCCAGGTGTGCCTGATCCTGCTGTGTTTGACACTGTCTTTCCCCACGGTGTTTATGGTGCAGCTCACATTACAAAGGGCAGAATTAGGGTCCGTTGGTCGAGTTCAGCAGTAATCAGCACCTAGTCTGAATACTTTCCCCTCCCGTGTTTGTATGAGTATCACTGCATATTTACCTTCTTTCTCCCTCATTACTACCGCACTCTAAACACTTGCTGTAGGACCTAGAGGTTACTGTGCGCTCTAAACACTTGCTGTAGGACCTAGAGGTTACTGTGCGCTCTAAACACTTGCTGTAGGACCTAGAGGTTACTGTGCGCTCTAAACACTTGCTGTAGGACCTAGAGGTTACTGTGCGCTCTAAACACTTGCTGTAGGACCTAGAGGTTACTGTGCGCTCTAAACACTTGCTGTAGGACCTAGAGGTTACTGTGTGCTCTAAACACTTGCTGTAGGACCTAGAGGTTACTGTGCGCTCTAAACACTTGCTGTAGGACCTAGAGGTTACTGTGTGCTCTAAACACTTGCCGGAGGACCTAGAGGTTACTGTGTGCTCTAAACACTTGCCGGAGGACCTAGAGGTTACTGTGTGCTCTAAACACTTGCCGGAGGACCTAGAGGTTACCGAATCTTAAATGGCACATTTGCTTGTTTACGCGCAACACTAAGATCAGGCTTGTCTAACACTGTTTGAATGTTAAACGCGTGGACCTTTTGTGGACTAAAATGTGTCTCTATAAGTATGTGTGTTTGTAGTACTTGTTCTAGTCTTTGTAAGACATTTCTCTCAAAGACCATTGCGAGTTTAAGTTGGGACAGTGTATTGTATGACCCAGGAAGGGCAACATTTTACAGCTTGATTTGTGTAAATAGATATGGAGTCAAGGTGTCCTTTTAAGAGGTAATGAAACATGAGGAAAATAACAAATTAGCTATGTTTTTTGTGTGTGTATTGTGTTAGGGGGGTAAAAACAAACAAATAGAAATACTAGAAAAAGTCTCACAATTTATGTTTAAAAACAACTTTGTTCAACATGTTACTTTTATAAAAAACCTTGAGCCATGCAAAAAAAAAAAAAAAAAAAAAAAACAACATTGTGGGAGTCAAAAGTACCATTCTCACAAGAAGTTTGGATATATAGCATTTTAAAGATAAAAATACAGTACTCATGTTACAGGAGACCCCTGACTTACACAGCATTTGACAGTGGTTGGAAAAAGTACCTAATTGTCATACTTGAGTAAAAGTAAAGATATCTTAATAGACAATTACTCAATGAAAAGGGAAAATGACCCAGTAAAATACTACTTGAGTAAAAGTCTAAAAGTATTTAAAATATACGTAAGTATTAAAAGTAAATGTAATTGCTAAAATATACTTAAGTATCAAAGTAAAAGTATAAATCATTTCAAATTCCTTATATTAACATTTACATTTACATTTAAGTCATTTAGCAGACGCTCTTATCCAGAGCAACTTACATTAAGTAAAGCAGATAACACAATTTTCTTGTTTTTTAATAAAATTTATAAATAAAGCATTGGTGTTTAGTGAGTCACCCTTTTTTTGGGTGTCAGGGAAAATGTATGGAGTAAAAAGTACATTATTTTCTTTAGGAATGTAGTGAAGTAAAAACAAAAGTTGTCAAAAATATAAATAGTAAAGTGAAGTAAAGATACCCCTAAAAACGACTTATGTAGTACTTTAAAGTATTTTTACTTAAGTACTTTACACCACTGCATAAAACGGAGATAAATGTATACATTTTCCTGTTTCATAAATATATTGTTAAAAATAAGCTGTTTAGTTACTTATTACTCTGCCCCTCAGTGATTGCCTGCAGCAGCAGCTCTGCCTCTATGGGCATATAGGTCATGCGAATATTGCTTGGATTGTTTTGCTAGCTATTTACTATGGAGGGGGAACTGCCCCAATAAAATCACAGAGTTTCATAGCATAAATTATAACAGCATTAAGTAAATGGAGTGTTTTCAGGTGTTCAAATGTGCATCCGTTCAGTCAGAATTTCTGGGTCTGCTCTAATCTCCATCTCAATGAGTCTCTGGCGCCAGACGGTTTACTTACTTCCCCACGTGAGACTAAAAGCAAAAAGTTAATTGTAATGAACTTGAAAGCAAATAATTATAACAGTCAGGGGGGTAACTTTCACTGGTGACGGGGGGGACATGTCCACAATCTGAAATTGCATTTTTGTCCTCCCAGAGTTTTATCATTGGAATTTGATACAAAATTAGGTAACGGTGTGCTTTAGGACTATGCGGACGCCTCCGAGTGATCGGGTAGGCCGTTTGGAGTGTTTATCTGACTGGATACAATTTTTTTAATAATAATTATATCCCCCCCACTTCTAAAACTAAAGTTGCGCCCCTGATAAAAGTCATGGGAGCACGGGACCTGATAAACCGAACAACTACATCCAACAAGATACACTAGCTAGAACTTTCTCCTTGCGGATCTGGTAGGACAAAAAGCATGGCCAATTATATTGTTTCCCCCCATGTTGTTCATCAGGCTCTACTGTCAGTGACAGGGCGACATGTTGTGTGGACTAAAACAGCATTAAAAAAAACGTGTGTATCACAAAGCATCAAATTAATTAGCAAACTACAGTAATTAGAGAGAAACATTGAGAAATATTTTGGATTCACAGTGCTCACACATGTCCGGTACACATGATATATATTATTTTCAATCACATCTATTACAGATGAATAACTATTACAGATTAAATCCACTGCTCAGTTTCTCTCAGCCCATCCCACCTATCTCCATAGGCCACAATCTCTCGATGTTCTTGTTCCATATATTTTTCAACTGTGCTGTGATGTCTTACATAGATTCTGAACCTTTCAAATCCATATTATCAACAGATTGTTATTTAAAAATGAATATTTTTGCTAAAAGTATTATTATATTGTTGATTTATTGCCTATGGTGCTATTTGTAGGGTTAATTTTAAAACAATGTTAGGACTTTTTAGCCCCTCCTGAACATGTGACCAGAAACCAGCTACAAGTACCAAAGATGATTCAGTGATTTTATATAACATTTTGTTGGTAGCAAGAATTTTGTATAATAATTTAAATGGAAAAACTTGAATTGTTGAATCAATCATTGTTTTGTATATCAGTTCATAAGCCAAGTGCCATGAGGTCAGAACATCGACGACGTCTTCCCTGCTTTTGTGTAACCTGTGTGGCGCAGCTGTCAGCATTTCTGTCCTGAAATGGAACTGTTCATTTCTTTTATTTATGCCAATTTTGATCTTTAATATAGGACAGACAAAGAACCTTCTCCCCTTCTACTTATCTTCTCCAATTCTGTGGTAATTCTGCAATCAATTGGTTGTAATGTTGTACTGAGCAAACATAACAATATAGTTCCAATAGCTGCATGTGTGACATAACTCCAACGTTATTATTCATAAATATCATTAATAAAAATAATGCCATTAAAAAATATATATCCATACATTTTATTTGTTATTTTTATCAATTCATATATTTGAGTTTAATCATAATATTTGTTGTAATATTTGTGCTGTCTTTTCTGGAGCCTGAAATTGAAATTGTAACCAGCTTTGTATGGCTTGTTTGAGAAAATGAGATACTTTGAACAAGGTTTTATTTTCAATTAACTGAAAATGAGAGGTTGCAATCTGGATGAAGGCAAACATTAATTGTTTTATCAAAGGATGAGCTTTTCTTAATAATCTACTGGGGAACCACTGCGTTTAAGTCTAACTTTAATATCCATAAATAGACACGTATTTACCTCTCCATGGTTGCAAGATCTTGTCTATTTTGACTAACTTTCTATTGCAATTAAAATGACATTCTTGTCACGTCCTGACCAGTAAAAGGGGTTGCTTGTTATTGTAGTGTGGTCAGGGCGTGGCAGAGGGTGTTTGTTTTGTGTGTTTCGGGGTTTTTGGTGTATGTTCTATATTTTCTATTTCTATGTGTTTTCTGGATTTTCTATTTCTGTGTTGGGTTTTGGAACAACCTTCAATTAAACGCAGCTGGTTGTCGTTGCCTCTAATTGGAGGCCATATTTAAGTGGGTTAATGTTCTCTTGTGTTTGTGGGTGGTTGTTTCTGTGTATAGTCTGAGCACCTAACAGGACTGTTTTCGTTGTTTTTGTTTAAGTGTGGGTTTTTTCTTCTAATAAATCGAAGATGATTCATATACCCACTGCGTTTTGGTCCACTCCATACGACGAACGTGGCAATTCTGTTAGCCAGCTTTCCCCAGTTAGACAATGCTTTGTAACATTCTTTTAGCTAACTATCCCTTGTTAGATAATGCTTTGTGACATTCTGTTAGCTAGCTATCCCCAGTTAGATAATGCTTTGTGACATTCTGTTAGCTAGCTATCCCCAGTTAGATAATGCTTTGTGACATTCTGTTAGCTAGCAATCCCCTGTTAGATAATGCTTTGTGACATTCTGTTAGCTAGCTATCCCCAGTTAGATAATGCTTTGTGACATTCTATTAGCTAGCTATCCCCAGTTCACCTATCTGCATGCTTATTGTGTTCTCTATGGTACACTCGTTTGAGCTGACTGAACGTTGTAAATAGTATAATCTAATAGTATGAACAGTATGAAAAATAGTAGAAACAGTATGAACAAGTTAGATTATAAATAGTATAATCTAATCTGTACAAAACAGTGGCAGCATGTCACATGAAGAAGTGAAATATGTGTATTTATGCTGTCGTTAAAATGCACAGATCGCGATACACTGTATACAGTTGAAGTCGGACGTTTACATACACTTAGGTTGGAGTCATTAAAACTCGTTTTTCAACCACTCCACAAATGTCTTGTTAACAAACTATAGTTTTGGCAAGTCGGTTACGACATCTACATTGTGCATGACACAAGTCATTTTTCCAACAATTGTTTATAGACAGATTATTTCACTTATAATTCGCCGTATCACAATTCCAGTGGGTCAGAAGTTTACATACACTAAGTTGACTGTGCCTTTAAACAGCTTGGAAAATTACAGAAAATGATGTCATGGCTTTAGAAGCTTCTGTTAGGTTAATTGACATCATTTGAGTCAATTGGAGGTGTACTTGTGGATGTATTTCAAGGCCTACCTTCAAACTCAGTGCCTCTTTGCCTGACATCATGGGAAAATCAAAAGAAATCAGCCAAGACCTCAGAAAAGAATTGTAGACCTCCACAAGTCTGGTTCATCCTTGGGAGCAATTTCCAAACGCATGAAGGTATCACGTTCATCTGTACAAACAATAGTACGCAAGTATAAACACCATGGGACCACGCAGCCGCCATACCGCTCAGGAAGGAGACGCGTTCTGTCTCCTAGAGATGAACGTACTTTAGTGCAAAAAGTGCAAATCAATCCCAGAACAACAGCAAAGGACCTTGTGAAGATGCTGGAGGAAACAGGTACAAAAGTGTCTATATCCACAGTAAAACGAGTCCTATATCGACATAACCTGAAAGGCCGCTCAGCAAGGAAAAAGCCACTGCTTCAAAACCACCATAAAAAAGCCAAACTACGGTTTGCAACTGCACATTGGGACAAAGATCGTACTTTTTGGATAAATGTCCTCTGGTCTGATGAAACAAAAACAGAACTGTTTGGCCATAATGACCATCGTTATGTTTGGAGGAAAAAGGGGGAGGCTTGCAAGGCGAAGAACACCATCCCAACCGTGAAGCAAAGGGGTGGCAGCATCATGTTGTGGGGGTGCTTTGCTGCAGGAGGGACTAGTGCACTTCACAAAATAGATGGCATTATAAGGGAGGAAAATTAGGTGGATATATTGAAGTTACATATTGGAGTTACAGTTTATATACTGTAACTCCCTCTGTCCATTCTACCACCATCTTTATATACTGTAACTCCCTCTGTCCATCCTACCGTCATACTACCGTCCTCAGTAGACAGCTTTCATCCTTCTGATTGTGCATCAGACGTCCACTTTCATCAGAAATAACAACAAGAAGATCACGGTCTACCGCTTATCACAATGGAAGAGAAACCACCCCAACGGGTCCATTCTAGCTGAAATCAGCCAAGGCATCTCTGAGAATCAGCTATCTGTGGGTCGGCAGGTATAACGTGGAGACTGACGTGTGCAAGAGCCCCGCAGGAAAACATAATCTAAGCAACAGCGCAAATCAACAAACCATAGCCGTGCCCAGTTCAATTGTATGGCTGATTGTGTTTGGGAAAAATAACATTATTCAATGGACTTATTTTACACCTTATAGAGTAGTTATACACTGTTTATTTAGAAAATGTACCACAGTGTTAACATATTCAGTGAATTTACAATTGACATGCAGTAACAGTATGGCCTTCTTTGTAATGTCTGCTTCCGATTGTCCATTGATTTGTGCCTGTTAGTCAGAGGAATCCCTCTGCACAGCTGGTATCTGTGCTCTCCCTTCATCTTGGAGCTCTTAATGGCCCCTATGGCTGGAGGACTTAGAACCAGATGAGTCACACAGTCCTCATCCATACACCCAGTACAGCCTTTTGTATCTTAAATCTAAGAACAGTCTATAACGGCCCAACCTAGTCAGAGGGGATCCATTACAAAACAAGGGGGATTGTTTTGCCTTTTTTTTTTTTTTAGCTTCCGCATCTCAATGTTGATAAAAGGTGTCAAGGCTTAATCAATACATCTCTTTTTTTCTACAAACAAATTATTTTCTGTCCATGGAAATAAATAACTTTTGAAATAGTCAAGCACTCCCTCCTGAAAAAGCCGTCCTCCCCTTTGCCTGTCTCAGGTGTGGCTGTTTTCCTGTTAATGCTACTTGGTGATGATCAAAAACAGAAGGAAGTCTGGGAGATAGAGGGAGGGAGAAAAAGAGGGAGAAATCCAATGAGCCTAGTGGACTCCATGGTGCACGGCAGCTGGCAGATTGCTTATCAGGGAACAATATCCTGACTAGAAGATGTCTATCTGGGAGGCGGTGGCTTAACCAGCCGCTTCATGCCTCTTTAAGAAGACAGTACATTTTTGGCTTTCGCTTCCTGCTCAGATAAGTTTTTCACGGAAAGGTGTCCTCTTCGGCCTTATCACAACACTGCATCAGGCCGTCTCAGAATTAGTGGCCTGAACTGAGCAATCCTAAGGGTGTACTGAAGAGGCTCCGTGGTTGGGGGGCCGCTGGTCTCCTCTCAGGCAGCCGTATGAGGGGTGTATATCAGTAGCCTAATGTGCCCCCCTGCTCGTCTCCTCTTCTTCATAAGCATTGATCTGAAAGCACAGGGTATGTCACTTGTCTATTGGGGAGTTGCTTTCACTTGTCTATTGGGGAGTTGCTTTCACTTGTCTACTGGGGAGTTGCTTTCACTTGTCTATGGGAGTTGCTTTCACTTGTCTACTGGGGAGTTGCTTTCACTTGTCTACTGGGGAGTTGCTTTCAGTTGTCTATTGGGGAGTTGCTTTCACTTGTCTATTGGGGAGTTGCTTTCACTTGTCTATTGGGGAGTTGCTTTCACTTGTCTATTGGGGAGTTGCTTTCACTTGTCTACTGGGAGTTGCTTTCACTTGTCTACTGGGAGTTGCTTTCACTTGTCTACTGGGGAGTTGCTTTCACTTGTCTACTGGGGAGTTGCTTTCACTTGTCTACTGGGGAGTTGCTTTCACTTGTCTACTGGGGAGTTGCTTTCACTTGTCTACTGGAGAGTTGCTTTCACTTGTCTACTGGGGAGTTGCTTTCACTTGTCTACTGGGGAGTTGCTTTCACTTGTCTACTGGGGAGTTGCTTTCACTTGTCTACTGGGGAGTTGCTTTCCCTTATTTACTAGGGAGTTGCTTTCACTTGCTCAGTTTTTTTTAATATCAGTGCAAAGGAAAGGAAGCAATTTTTTCCAGTTGAGATGCACCACTGGAGATTTCCCAACCAAAACATGACCCAGTAGTTCCAGGAGCACAAGAGTATTTCCTGTGTGTCAGGCTTTCGGTTGATGCAAGTGGCTGTCATGCTGTCATTCAATATCATGTTTGCTTTGCCTTTTTGTAAATAACTAAATCATTGTTTGAATCATGCATCTCTGGGAAAGCATCGGCTTCCGGTGTGTCACCGTCAATCAAACTACTCAGAGCCAGTAATGCATCTATCTGCAGACTATCTACAGACTACAAATGATTTGTTTAATTTGTTGTTAGAATTTCCGTTACCTACTGTATATCTTGTTTGAGAACAGAACGCAGAACTTTTGGTACAGTTTCAGTGTACCAGTGATTCTCAAAGTTTTTATAAAACCTTTCCCAGTATTTCCCAAGTTTGACGTCAACCTCGCTGTCATCCTGGAAAATCATCAATGAGGCGTGAACCACTTTATCACAACACGTCGTCTGCATATATCTGTGGCCTGCTATCAGGGTTGTTACTCATCCCACGCAGAATGTGCATGAAGCAATATGTTTGACAAATGTTTATTTTGAATGCAGGAGCTACTGATGCCTGTACAGGTTAGACCTGTTGAAAATATTTGATCTCCTGGTCAACCTCATAATGACTGCCAGTTCACACAACTACAGACGAAGAAGAACTGCACGTAGACGCCTCTCACACTGGTGGGACCAGAGCCAAAATAGAGGGAAAAAATCCAGGTCATGCTGGTAGCTTTGATAAAACATACGTTTCTCTACATCATCTAAATAACATCTGTGCCATATGCATCAGCGATGTCTGGAGATAGTAAAAAATGCAACTTTTCCAAGACATAAACTAGCGAAGTTTCCAAATAAGGAGGGGCCATTTTGGATTTTCTTTGTGGAACGGTTTCTTAATTTGTGCTCCTGCATGGACTTGCATGCACTATATCCTTCAGGGTTTTGAATTTCAAAAGGATCGGAAAGGCTGTTTTGGCACTATTTTCAGGTTGGTTTGGCGGGCCTCTGCAATGGAGCCAGTCTTTGCTGCAGTGTCCAGGTTCAATCATGATAAACAAGACAGTGGTGCTAACTGGGATGATTCATCTACTGCTGCTACCAGAGCATGTCAGAAATTGCATTGTGCATTCACAGGGGGAGACAAGGTACTCTTTTCCACTTGGCACCAGAGCGCTTAGTCAATTCAGATATTTGGCAGAATTATCCTCTGTGTCACACGTCTGGCGAATTCCAAGACAGTTTTTTATTTTTTATGACATTTTTTATGGTGGCGCAGCGATGCAGTGCCCTAGACCGATGCGCTACTCGGGAGGCCCCAAAACTGGGTTTTATCCCGTCTTTAGATCTGGGAAGACATCCTCCCATTTGAAAAACAGACAGTTAAAAGATTTATGCTTCTCCAGCGCACAGACAGAGATTCCATCTGATTCAGAACTTTTTTGTTAAGCATCCATAAACAGAAAGAGTAACTTACAAAAGGTATTCAATTATCGTAAGAAAAGCTAATATATTCAACTTTTGGGGAACATTTGCTTCTATTGGTCAGATGTTCAGTACGTCAATCTAATTGAAATCTATGAATAGGCTTAGGGTGAATGTAATCTGTTTAAACATAAGGGTAGCTTACGTTCTTCAGTCATGTGTTACTTCATACATACACTGGCAATATATTTAGTTGGAGATTGCCGTAAATGTTGTTTTATTCAATAAAGTCTCCCCTAAATGCTCCCATAAATATTTCATACAGCTTAGAGAACATGTAAATACTAGTCATATCAAAACCAATGAACCCGTAAGATTTCAAAGGCAGTGTGACCAAATCATGCAGACTACAAATTTGGCATAAGTGTACCTATTCTCATCACGATATTTTAATCTCATAAAACAAATGTTAATCAGCGGTCCCTAATTAGCATATGAAAACATTTGTATGAGTTCAGCCCGTAGTAGCTGGTGAAGTCATACTTATTCAATTCAGATCTAAAGATAAAGGAAAATGTGTGAAGTTGAGTACCCGGTTCAATGGGGAAGTCACAGTTTTACACAGGCACTGTCAGGTTGGATGCCAGAGGATTTCACACCTGGTTGAATTTCACCTATTGGCTCCACCTTTGCTTATGCGTCCCTGAAATCCGTTCCCTGGCTCTTGCGGTCATTTAGAGAGGTGTCACTCGCAACACAGCGTCACCTGACCCTACTACACTCAGATCACATGGGTATTCTCTGAACCACGTGATTCAATGAAGCTAACTGCAGATGTCACTTTACATGTCATGTTTATATGCTGAAGATCTCAGAGATATGCTCGTGCTATGAAACCTGTGGAGAGTACTGATGTTGTGATAATATAGCTGTAAACTATTTGTATTTGTGCATCATTGAGAACTTGGAGACAGTTATCAGTGGTAATGCCAAGACATGATTCATGATGATGATGATGATATCTTGTTGTCCACTATCTGATGAGGGACCAGGACACTCAAGTGATCAAAGCAGTTTCATTTCCTTTCGCCTTCTCTGTCTATGTGGACCTCTGCAGGTCAGTCACAGCAGCATCCCTCACATTACTCATTCCTCTTCATCACTTCTCCTTACTAAGCCTTGGCAGGTCATTGAGACCAGCAGAGGTCCGTACCACTGCCTCTGTATGTATCATTATCCATGTCATTCTCACTATCCAGCTATTAGATTAAAGCTGTAATCCTTAACTTTGAAACTGCCACGTTCGTTTGGGATTTTACAACAACAAAAAAGTTACTGCAAAAAATCCAGACAGTTTTTTCCCTCTGACATCATTGTAGGCATGATAGAACAGCAGAATATATACTGCTCGATGCACATCACCTCCATTTCCTCCAAAAAACACTAACAATAACAGACAGTGGTACGGTGTCCCCTAATGCAGATTCCGTCTTTACATTGTGAAATAATTTAGACAGGTGTTGTGCTAATTTTGTCTCCTTCATCCAACTGGCTCCAATATGTTAATGACTGGTATCGCATGCCTCTTTGTGTGTGGAAAAAAGTACCAATCAGTCATACCTATCAATACACACTAAGGCAGGACTGTAATGTAAATGCTTGAAACTTTCAACCTTCACCACCCTACCACCCACATGTCAACTAGTGTACAGACTCATCCCTGTGTAACCCCTGCCTGGCCTGTTAGTGTTGGGTGTCAGCCATGAGGGGGCTGAAGGGTGAGGGGAAGGGCGTTGCGGCGCTTGCTCATGAGCTACCGCTGATATGGGGATTACCCTGTGGCGCTGATTCATCCATCCTTCCTTACTCTCCCTACTCTATCTCTCTCTCTTTCTCTCTCTGTCTCTCTCCCCCTGCTCTCTCTCTCTCTCTGTCTCTCCCTGCTTTCTCTCTCCCTGCTCTCTCTCTCTCTCTCTCTCTCTCTGCTCTCTCTCTCTGTCTCTCTCTGCTCTCTCTCTCTCCCTGCTCTCTCTCTGTCTCTCCCTGCTCTCTCTCTGTCTCTCCCTGCTCTCTCTCTCTGTCTCTCCCTGCTCTCTCTCTGTCTCTCTCTCTCTGTCTCTCTGTCTCTCTCTCTCCCTGCTCTCTCTCTCTTTCTCTCCCTGCTCTCTCTCTGTCTCTGTCTCTCTATCTGTTCTCTGGTAGTGCATCATCATCGTCTTTGCTTGCGGTACCCTTCCGCCCCGCCAAGTTACACAGACACCCTTTCACCACCTTCACCGGGGTTCAAATAGAGATCAACTACATGTGTTGTGTGTACATGCCCTGGGGGCCATTAAGAGGTATTTTGCCGTTACAACTTAGAGCATTTGTTTTCCTTTTCTTCTCATTTATGTTTTGGTTTGTTGACATAAGGCTCATGCATTAATTTGAAGTCTAAGCCTTCTTACATTGAGTTATAAAGACAGGACATTTTAAGTAACTTACACAGCGTACAGTGGAGACCCAGTGAATAAATTAGGCAATATGATAACAAACTGTACACGAGCCACGAAGCCAACAGCTCTCATTGTTGAACATAGGCCATTGTTTTGTGCCCGGGTGGTTACCTAATTCTTGACATGAGGCTATTGCTTTGTGTTTCAGTTTGTTTCTTTAAACACACAACTCATTTCCCCCAGCCATTGTGGTCTGTACACAAATGTTCCCAGTGCTGCGTGGCTGCGGATGACACCGGCAAGTTGTGATGTTTTTATCTTCAACAAAGAGGAACGAAATGCCTTGTACAAAAGGCTGTCGAGAGGGCAAACTAACTGGTCTCTCTTTCTCTCTCTCTCTCTCTCTCTCGCTCTCTCTCTCTCTCCCTCTCTCTCTCTCTTTCCCTTTTGTTTCTCTCCTCATTTACCAGTTTGTTTGACATACATAAAAGGAATCAAAAAGAACAAAAAAGATCCTCACATCAAACATCCTCACAAGACACGGTCCCCACTCAGAAGCTACGGGTTCCATGGTCCCCGCAAATCGCTTAGCACTTCATTTTAACACACAGACATAACACGGCTAATCTTCTGCTCTCTACCTGAACCAGGACGCAACGATTAACATGTCTGAACGGAGGTTTGGAGAGGGGGTTTGGGGCGGGGGATGGGGGCGACGTGGGGGACGGGGGGGACCAGCGAGTTAACCTGAAAAAAAAAACAAGTGTCCAAGCACAAGCATGACACACACACACTCGTACTCAAGCGTTACACACATACGTACAAGCTTACAAGCGTACAAGCGTTACACACCTGCTGGTCTTCTCGTTATACACCAGGTATGTCCCTTGGCTGGGGTTCATCTCTCTTAGAGGGTCAGGCAGGAATCAACACCCTCCATCCGGCAATAGGAGGACCAGAGGGGGAACCCAACCAACCACCCACCCAGCCGAGTGTTCACAATTATACGCTGTTATGAGGAGAGGGGGCCGGTAGTAGCATGTCACTGTTTGGTTTGAGGATGTGGAGGGGGTTCACAAGGCCTGGTCTCAGGTCTGTTTGGTTTGAGGATCTGGAGGGGGTTCACAAGGCCTGGTCCCAGGTCTGTTTGGTTTGAGCATCTGGAGGGGGTTCACAAGGCCTGGTCCCAGGTCTGTTTGGTTTGAGGATCTGGAGGGGGTTCACAAGGCCTGGTCCCAGGTCTGTTTGGTTTGAGGATGTGGATGGGGTTCACAAGGCCTGGTCCCAGGTCTGTTTGTGCTGTTTAGACAACCTCAATCATGTTGTTGCCAAACTGGACCAGGCTAACTTGTGGAGGCTAAGACAGAATCACTACTAGAATAGGCCTACTTATCAGAGGAATTGGCACAGTGTCCTTGCAGCCACTTAATTTGTGTTTGGTTGTGATAACATGTCATCCCTAACACTGACGGCCAACCTTCATAGGGACTCTGATGTATGTAGACACAGTAAATAGCATGGCTTTTGGCAAGGAGATCCGTCACACACACACACACACACACACACACACACACACACACACACACACACACACACACACACACACACACACACACACACGCACACATGCTGTCCCACACACACACCCTGTCTCACACACACACACACACTCACACACACACACACACACACACACACACACACACACACACACACACACACACACACGCACACATGCTGTCCCACACACACACCCTGTCTCACACACACACACACACTCACACACACACACACACACACACACACACACACACACACACACACACACACACACACACACACACACACACACACACACACGCACACATGCTGTCCCACACACACACCCTGTCTCACACACACACACACACTCACACACACACACACACACACACACACACACACACACACACACACACACACACACACACACACTTGCTGTCATTCACACAGACAGTGTAAGGTTCAACCACAAGCTCATAATAGACTTAAAAGAACAGAGAATGCAATCCTCCATAAACCACAGCCACTCTCATGACTGCTATTTTCAAAACATTTCCGGATTTTCAACTTTCTTAAACTCTGCACACCTCAAAATCAAAAGAAGGTCAATATGATGAAATAGTAGCAAGCAGTTCAGATCATAGATTAAGAACTCAAATGTGTCAGGATGTGAAAGAGAAATGACGGCGCCTTTGTGAGGAGACAGACAGAACTGGGGGGCCACACCCTTACTCTCAGTCTCGCTAGGCACTGTGTGAGTTTCTCCAGGTGTGAAACATTCTGTCCGTCTCCTCAGCGTCTGTCCTGTCTGTCCACAGACTGTACCCTAGTCGTCAACAGTCTCTGTCTACCGCATTAATAATATACAACATATTATACTGCTCTTTGGGGGTTTAGGCCTTGGTTGCGTTCAAATATGCAACTGTATATCAGTCAAATTTGATTGCCTTTGATTTATAAGTAATCATAAATGAGATGCACCCTAAACATGATTTCATAAAGTCATAAAGTATTGTTTCAAAACCATGTCCAGTCAGCCATGCTTGGTGTTTTGGCCCTGTGTTCTTTGTCTAGCCCAGTGGTTCCCAAAATGTTTATAGTCCCGTACCCCTTCAAACATTCAACCTCCAGCTGGGTACCCCCTCCAGAACCATGGTCATCGCACTCTCAAATATTGTTTTTTGCCATCATTGTAAGCCTGCCACACACACACTATACAATACATTCTATTTCCACAGGACCGCCTGTTGCAATTTCGATGAGGCTCTCTTGTTCAGATATTGGTAAGTGGACTGGAGGCAGGGCATGAAAGGGATAACGAATCCAGTGGTTTGTGTCGTCCGTTTCGGGAAAGTACCTGCGTAATTGCGCCTAACTCACTCAGGTGCTTCGCTATATCACATTTGACATTGTCCGTAAGCTTGGGTTCATTTGCACACAAAAATCTGTCACACCCTGATCTGTTTCACCTGTCCTTGTGCTTGTCTCCACCCCCCTCCAGGTGTCGCCCATCTTCCCCATTATCCCCTGTGTATTTAACCTGCGTTTTCTGTCTGTTGCCAGTTCGTCTTGTTTGTTCAAGCCTACCAGCGTTTTGTCTCAGCTCCTGGTTTTCCCTAGTCTCTCTTTTTCTCGTCCTCCTGGTTTTTGACCTTTGCCTGTCCTGACCCTGTACCCGCCCACCTGACCACTGCCTGTCTTTGACCCTGAGCCTGCCTGCCGTCCTGTACTTTTGCTACATCTCTGGATTACCGACCTCTGCATGACCCGACCCTAAGCCTGCTTGCCATCCTGTACCTTGACCTCTGCTCTGGTTTATCGACGCCTGTCTGCCTTGAAATGTTGTTTCACCTGCCCCTGTTACAATAAATATTGTTTCTTCACACAGTCTGCACTTGGGTCTTACCTTGATTCCTGATAAAATCATACAATGATGGAAAGACCTGTGGGTTGTCCTTGTTAAAACTCATCATCATGCAAGCGGTCAGACAAGTGAAAATTATGGTTAGTAAAGAAAACTTTAAGCTCGTCTCTCAATTTTAAAAAAAAGTGTCAATCCTTTGCCCCTTGATAACCAGCCCACTTCCTAGATGCCCTTCCAGACTCCCTCTGCCTACCTAAGGACGTCAGAGAACAAAAATCAGTTAACCACCTAACTGAGGAACTTAATTTAACCTTTCGCAATACCCTAGATGCAGTCGCACCCCTAAAAACAAAAAACATTTGTCATAAGAAACTAGCTCCCTGGTATACAGAAAATACCCTAGCTCTGAAGCAATCTTCCAGAAAATTGGAATGGAAATGGCGCCACACCAAACTGGAAGTCTTCAGACTAGCTTGGAAAGACAGTACCATGCAGTATCGAAGAGCCCTCACTGCTGCTCGATCATCCTATTTTACCAACTTAATTGAGGAAAATAAGAACAATCCAAAATGTATTTTTGACACTGTCGCAAAGCTAACTGAAAAGCAGCATTCCCCAAGAGAGGATGGCTTTCACTTCAGCAGTGATAAATTCATGAACTTCTTTGATCATCAGAAAGCAAATTACGGACTCCTCTTTAAATCTGCGTATTCCTCCAAAGCTCAGTTGTCCCGATTCTGCACAACTCTGCCAGGACCTAGGATCAAGGGAGACACTCAAGTTTTTTAGTACTATATCTCTTGACACATTGATGAAAATAATCATGGCCTCTAAACCTTCAAGCTGCATACTGGACCCTATTCCAACTAAACTACTGAAAGAGCTGCTTCCTGTGCTTGGCCCTCCTATGTTGAACATAATAAACGGCTCTCTATCCACCGGATGTGTACCAAACTCACTAAAAGTGGCAGTAATAAAGCCTCTCTTGAAAAAGCCAAACGTTGACCCAGAAAATATAAAAAACTATCGGCCTATATCAAATCTCCCATTCCTCTCAAAACATTTTGAAAAAGCTGTTGCACAGCAACTCACTGCCTTCATGAAGACAAACAATGTATAGAAAACACTTCAGTCTGCTTTTAGACCCCATCGTAGCACTGAGACTACACTTGTGAAGGTGGTAAATAACCTTTTAATGGCGTCAGACCGAGGCTCTGCATCTGTCCTCGTGCTCCTAGACCTTAGTGCTGCTTTTGATACCATCGATCATCACATTCTTTTGGAGAGATTGGAAACCCAAATTGGTCTACACGGACAAGTTCTGGCCTGGTTTAGATCTTATCTGTCAGAAAGATATCAGTTTGTCTCTGTGGATGGTTTGTCCTCTGACAAATCAAATGTACATTTCGGTGTTCCTCAAGGTTCCGTTTTAGGACCACTATTGTTTTCACTATATATTTTACCTCTTGGTGATGTCATTCAGAAACATAATGTTAACTTTCACTGCTATGCGGATGACACACAGCTGTACATTTTGATGAAACATGGTAAAGCCCCAAAATTGCCCTCCCTGGAAGCCTGTGTTTCAGACATAAGGAACTGGATGGCTGCAAATGTTCTACTTTTAAACCCGGACAAAACAGTTCTAGGTCCCAAGAAACAAAGAGATCTTCTGTTGAATCTGACAATTAATCTTGATGGTTGTACAGTCGTCTCAAATAAAACTGTGAAGGACCTCTGCTTTACTCTGGACTCTGATCTCTCTTTAGATGAACATAAGACTGTTTCAAGGACAGCTTTTTTCCATCTACGTAACATTGCAAAAATCTGAAACTTTCTGTCCAAAAATGATGCAGAAAAATGTATCCATGCTTTTGTCACTTTTAGGTTAGACTACTGCAATGCTCTACTTTCCGGCTACCCGGAAAAGCACTAAATAAACTTCAGTTAGTGCTAAACACGGCTGCTAGAATCTTGACTAGAACCAAAAAATGTGATCATATTTCTCCAGTGCTAGCCTCTACACTGGCTTCCTGTTAAGGCAAGCGCTGATTTCAAGGTTTTACTGCTAACCTACAAAGCATTACATGGGCATGCTCCTACCTATCTTTCCGATTTGGTCCTGCTGTACATGCCTACACGTACACTACGGTTATAAGACACAGGCCTTCTTACTGTCCCTAGAATTTCTAAGCAAACAGCTGGAGGCAGGGCTTTCTCCTATAGAGCTCAATTTTTATGGAATGGTCTGACTACCCATGTGAGAGACTCGGTCTCAACATTTAAGTCTTTATTGAAGACTCATCTCTTCAGTAGGTCCTATGATTGAGTGTAGTCTGGCCTAGGAGTGTGAAGATGAACGGAAAGACACTGGAGCAACGAACCGCCCTTGCTATCTCCACTGGGATTCTCTGCCTCTAACCCTATTACAGGGGCTGAGTCACTGGCTTGCTGGTTGTCTTCCATGCCGTCCCTAGGAGGGGTGCGGCACTTGAGTGGGTTGAGTCACTAATGTGATCTTCCTGTCCGGGTTGGCGCCCCCCCCTTGTGTTGTGCCGTGGCGGAGATCTTTGTGGGCTATACTCGGCCTTGTCTCAGGATGGTAAGTTGGTGGGTGAAGATATCCCTCTAGTAGTGTGGGGGCTGTGCTTTGGCAAAGTGGGTGGGGTTATATCCTGCCTGTTTGGGCCTGTCCGGGGGTATTGTCGGATGGGGCCACAGTGTTTCCCGACCCCTCCTGTCTCAGCCTCCAGTATTTATGCTGCAGTAGTTTATGTGTCGGGGGGCTAGGGTCAGTCTGTTGTATCTGGAGTATTTCTCCTGTCTTATCCGGTGTCCTGTGTGAATTTAAGTATGCTCTCTCTAATTCTCTCTCTCTTTCTCTCTTTTTCTCTCTTTCTTTCTCTCTCTCTCTCTCTCTCTCTCTCTCTCTCTCTCTCTCTCTCTTTCTTTCTTTCTTTATTTCTCTCTCTCGGAGGACCTGAGCCCTAGGACCATGCCTCAGGACTACCTGGCCTGATGACTCCTTGCTGTCCTCAGTCCACCTGGCCGTGCTGCTGCTCCAGCTTCAACTGTTCTGCCTGCGGCTATGGAACCCTGACCTGTTCACCGGACGTGCTACCTGTTCCAGACCTGCTGTTTTCAACTCTCTAGAGACAGGTTGGAGTGGTAGAGATACTCTGAATGATCGGCTATGAAAAGCCAATTGACATTTACTCCTGAGGTGCTGACCTGTTGCACCCTCAACAACCACTGTGATTATTATTATTTGGCCCTGCTGGTCATCTATAATCTCCACCTGGCACAGCCAGAAGAGGACAGGCCAAACCTCATAGCCTGGTTCCTCTCTAGGTTTCTTCCTAGGTTTTGGCCTTTCTAGGTAGTTTTTCCTAGCCACTGTGCTTCTACACCTGCATTTCTTGCTGTTTGTGGTTTTAGGCTGGGTTTCTGTACAGCTCTTTGTGACATCAGCTGATGCAAGAAGGGCTTTATAAATAAATTTGATTGACTTCTGTATGTTGTAATAGTGTTACATGGTCGCTGCCCATATCATTGCATAATGCAGAAAATACACAAGAGTTCAGGGGCCTTGCTTTAACAAAGTTAACTATTTTCACTGTAGTGTCCAAAATGTCTTTCAAGTTGTCAGGCATTCCCTTGGCAGCAAAAGCCTCTCTGCAGTGTACCCAAGTGGCGTCGGAAGCAACTGCTTGCATGTGCGTTACCACTCCACTATGTCTCCCTGTCATGGTTTTTCTGCCATCAGTACAGATACCAACACATCTTGACCACCAAAGTACATTTCATGTCACAAAGCTGTCCAAAGCTATCCTCTCCTGTAGTCCTGGTTTCCAGTGGTTTGCAGAAGAAGATGTCTTCCTTAATTGACCCTCCATAAACGTAACGGACATATACCAGGAGCTGTGCCAGGCCCGCCACGTCTGTTGACTCATCCAGCTGTAACGCATGTAATTCACAAGCAGTAATTGTTTCAAAACATCTCCTGCCATGTCACTGATGTGTTGTGAAACAGTGTTTGATGAAGTCATTGACCCAGAAATTATAAAAAACTATCGGCCTATATCGAATCTTCCATTCCTCTCAAAAAAATTAGAAAAAGTTGTTGCGCAGCAACTCACTGCCTTCCTGAAGACAAACAATGTATACGAAACTCTTCAGTCTGGTTTTAGACCCCATCATAGCACTGAGACTGCACTTGTGAAGGTGGTAAATGACCTTTTAATGACGTCAGACCGAGGCTCTGCATCTGTCCTCATGCTCCTAGATCTTAGTGCCGCTTTTGATACCATCGATCACCACATTCTTTTGGAGAGATTGGAAACCCAAATTGGTCTACATGGACAAGTTCTGGCCTGGTTTAGATCTTATCTGTCGGAAAGATATCAGTTTGTCTCTGTGAATGGTTCGTCCTCTGACAAATCAATTGTAAATTTCGGTGTTCCTCAAGGTTCCGTTCTAGGACCACTATTGTTTTCACTATATATTTTACCTCTTGGGGATGTCATTCGAAAACATAATGTTAAAATTCACTGCTATGCGGACGACACACAGCTGTACATTTCAATGAAACATGGTGAAGCCCCAAAATTGCCCTCGCTAGAAGCCTGTGTTTCAGACATAAGGAAGTGGATGGCTGCAAATTTTCTACTTTTAAACTCGGACAAAACAGAGATGCTTGTCCTAGGTCCCAAGAAACAAAGAGATCTTCTGTTGAATCTGACAATTAATCTGGATGGTTGTACAGTCGTCTCAAATAAAACTGTGAAGGACCTCGGCGTTACTCTGGACCCTGATCTCTCTTTTGAAGAACATATCAAGACTGCTTCAAGGACAGCTTTTTTCCATCTACGTAACATTGCAAAAATCAGAAACTTTCTGTCCAAAAATGACGCAGAAAAATTAATCCATGCTTTTGTTACTTCTAGGCTCGACTACTGCAATGCTCTACTTTCCGGCTACCCGGATAAAGCACTAAACAAACTTCAGTTAGTTCTAAATACGGCTGCTAGAATCCTGACTAGAACCAAAAAATTTGATCATATTACTCCAGTGCTAGCCTCCCTACACTGGCTTCCTGTTAAGGCAAGGGCTGATTTCAAGGTTTTACTGCTAACCTACAAAGCATTACATGGGCTTGCTCCTACCTATCTTTCCGATTTGGTCCTGCCGTACATACCTACACGTACGCTACGGTCACAAGACGCAGGCCTCCTAATTGTCCCTAGAATTTCTAAGCAAACGGCTGGAGGTAGGGCTTTCTCCTATAGAGCTCCATTTTTATGGAATGGTCTGCCTACCCATGTGAGAGACGCAGACTCAGTCTCAACCTTTAAGTCTTTACTGAAGACTTATCTCTTCAGTAGGTCCTATGATTAAGTATAGTCTGGCCCAGGAGTGTGAAGGTGAACGGAAAGACTGGAGCAACGAACCGCCCTTGCTGTCTCTGCCTTGTCGGTTACCCTCTTCCCACTGGGATTCTCTGCCTCTAACACTTTTACAGGGGCTGAGTCACTGACTTACTGGTGTTCTTCCATGCCGTCCATGGGAGGGGTGCATCACTTGAGTAGGTTGAGCCACTGACGTGGTCTTCCTGTCTGGGTTGGCGCCCCCCCTTGGGTTGTGCCGTGGCGGACATCTTTGTGGGCTATACTCGGCCTTGTCTTCGGACGGTAAGTTGGTGGTTGTAGATATCCCTCTAGTGGTGTGGGGGCTGTGCTTTGGCAAAGTGGGTGGGGTTATATCCTGCCTGTTTGGCCCTGTCCGGGGGTATCATCGGATGGGGCCACAGTGTCTTCTGATCCCTCCTGTCTCAGCCTCCAGTATTTATGCTGCAGTAGTTTATGTGTCGGGGGGCTAGGGTCAGTCTGTTACATCTGGAGTATTCTCTTGTCTTATCCGGTGTCCTGTGTGAATGTAAATATGCTCTCTCTAATTCTCTCTATCTCTCTTTCTTTCTTTCTCTCGGAGGACCTGAGCCCTAGGACCATGCCTCAGGACTACCTGGCATGATGACTCCTTGCTGTCCCCAGTCCACCTGGCCATGCTGCTGCTCCAGTTTCAACTGTTCTGCCTGCGGCTACGGAACCCTGACCAGTTCACCGGACGTGCTTGTTGCACCCTCGACAATTACTATGATTATTATTATTTGACCATGCTGGTCATTTACGAACATTTTAACATCTTGACCATGTTCTGTTATAATATCCACCCGGCACAGCCAGAAGAGGACTGGCCACCCCTCATAGCCTGGTTCCTCTCTAGGTTTCTTCCTAGGTTTTTGGCCTTTCTCAGGAGTTTTTCCTAGGGAGTTTTTCCCAGCCACCGTGCTTCTTTCACATGCATTGCTTGCTGTTTGGGGTTTTAGGCTGGGTTTCTGTACAGCACTTTGAGATTTCAGCTGATGTACGAAGGGCTATATAAATAAATTTGATTTGATTTGATTTTATTTTATTTGACTGTATAGTTTTATTGGCCTTTTCCCCCAGCATTGTCCCAGCCATATCCGCGGCAGCAGGAAGAATGAATTCCTCCACAATAGTATGGGGCTTGCCTGTCCTAGCCACTCAGTAGCTCACCATATAAGACGCTTCTAGCCCCTTCTTATTAATGGTACCTGTTGCTTTATACATGTCTTACTACTTGAATGTCATCTTTATTCATGCTAAAAAAAACTTCTGTGGCTTATTTTTCAAATTGTAATGTTTCGTTTTTAAATGTCTGCGCAAGAGTGAAGGTTTCTCGTGAGAGAGTAACAGTTAATGTGATTGGATGTTAATTATTTGACTAGGCTACCTGTATTTGACATTGTATTGTTATTTCACTGAACATTAGATGGTTTAATTTTATTTTTGGCAGTGAAACAAGGCTACTCAGGAGAGAAAAAAAACTCACCCAAATGTATAGCCCTGTTGGAAAATATAAATGTACTGTTTGAAATTGTGAAGAAAATATATATATATTTTTGTCACACCCTGATCAGTTTCACCTGTCCTCGTTATTGTCTCCACCCCCTCCAGGTGCAGCTTCTTTTCCCCAGTGTATTTATCCCTGTGTTTCCTGTCTCTCTGTGCCAGTTCGTCTTGTATGTTCTAAGTCAACCAGCGTTTTCCCGTACTCCTGCCTTTGCTATTCTCTTTTTTCTAGTCTTCCCGGTTTTGACCCTTGCCTGTTCTGGACTCTGTACCCGCCTGCCTGACCATTCTGCTGCCTTGACCACGAGCCTTTCTGCTACTCTGTACCTCCTGAACTCTGATCTGGTTTTGACCTTTTGCCAGTCCACGACTATTCTCTTGCCTACTACTTTTGGATTATTAAACATTGTAAGACTCCAACCATCTGCCTCCTGTGTCATGATATATTTTATTTGGCGTACCCCCGATGGCATTGCGCGTACCCCAGTTTGGGAATATCTGGTCTAGCCTATACAGGATAGACGTACAACAGGACAGGTCACTATGTAGTTTGACATTATACCTGTAATCTAGTCTATTAACTAATATCTGCGATATTTTCATTTTTCAGATAAAATTTCAAGTTACATTGTTTTTTAAGTGTGCCACAAACCTTATGTTCCAGTTCAAGTTCAAGTTCCAGTTTCAAACATTAAAGTAGTTTCATGAATATGGTTGTCACATAAGTATGGAAATCATTTCCATGTTGTAATATAGGTTGCTGTCTTTCTGGTTCAGTTGGGAAGAAATAAGTTGGTTTACGCAAAGATGATCTTGACACAAGAGAAGTGTGTTGTTTTTTATCTGTCATAGCTTGTCTGTAGGTTGGCGTGGCGGAAGTGATTGAGTGCTTAAACATGTGTTGATTGTAGGTGCAGCGGTAGAAGTCTAGGTTTAATGTCTGTAACATATTCTGGTAAAACATTGAATCATCCCTCTAAACTCATGATAAGGATCAGTTGACTGATCGCCGACCCTGAGACAGTGTACAAGTAAAATGAAGCAGAACGGACATTCTTGATGTTCGGATAAAAGAGAATGTTTGGTCACGTCTCAACCCCCCAAAAAATGTCAAAGTCATTAGGACATTTAAGTTTATTTTGTATGTTTCACTCACAACTACTGTTGCTCTGTATCTTTAGAACCTGTTTTAGTGTTTATTGAAACTCACTAACTGGGTGTATAAGTTTGTCATATGATTCAGATTTTCATTGTCGATTTGTCCTATCTTAGAATGAATGGATCAGTGGTTAGCTACCTTGTAATCGAAAACTGTGTTGATGCAAACCTATGGTTTTCACAGATACAATCTGGGACTGTATTGACATGTTTGACTGTTTAGCGCTAATGCTAATTTAGTAAACATGCAGTGTAACTTCATTGGGATTAGGGATTAGTTTAGTCATTTGGAAATGAGGGCTGTGTTTATGTTCTGAGACATGAGGTAAGACATTACTTAGTCCTCTCAGAGTGTTACTGTAAATAAATACCCACTGATGACTCAAGAATACTCTATGCAGGCAGTGTCACATCTAGCTAGCGCTCAACCACCTTGTCTGGTAGCTATTTATAAGAATGAAGTGGCTGCGGATCCAAGTTTTCTGAAACCCTCTTCCCGACAGCTAAAGGTCGGAAGCTTCTGCGCATGTGTAGGATTCTCTACTTCTCTACACACAGTCTCTCCTCTACTCGTTCAGCTGCCCAGAGAACAGGCTACTCTATTAGAATGTGATATAAAGTTTATTTACTAATCAATATTGTATCAACTCTGTTATGATGTCGATGGCCAGTAAATTAGTTAACAAACTGTTATGATTGGTAGCTTTGGCCTCGTTTTGTGACCACTAAGAAGCTTTCCCTGTATTATTGTAATTTATCCAAAGCCAAAGATGGGTTGGCAAAAATATAAACTTGACTCTCTAACCTTACCTGCCATTTCCTTCTGGAATGTTTTTCCATGGCTCGTCCAAGTTCATTGTCTCCAGTCTTGTTTACAGACAAACAACGAATCCTGACTCTGGTCCTGACTCCGATCCTGACTCCGCTCCTTATTCTCATCCTGACTCCAATCCTGACTCCGATCCTGACTCCAATCCTGACTCCGATCCTGACTCTGATCCTGACTCCAATCCTGACTCTGATCCTGACTCCGCTCCTTATTCTCATCCTGACTCTGGTCCTGACTCCGATCCTGACTCCGCTCCTTATTCTCATCCTGACTCCAATCCTGACTCCGATCCTGACTCCAATCCTGACTCCAATCCTGACTCCGATCCTGACTCTGATCCTGACTCCGCTCCTTATTCTCATCCTGACTCTGATCCTGACTCCAATCCTGACTCCGATCCTGACCCCAATCCTGACTCTGCGCAGACCTTTTTGCCCACGTCTGTCTGCTCTAACCTCACCTTTCCTTTCTGCAGCCTATTTTTAGTTATTTCCGGGTGGCCATCTGAGATCATTGGCCCATGTCATTGGTTTACAGATAAACAACTGATCCTAACTCTGCCCACATCCCAAGAATAGACAGTGATACCAGTTGGAAATCTTCCTCTGGCAGTTTACACTACAAATTATATATTTACATTCTGGGCCCTCTCTTTGGATCCTGTTCATGGAGGGGGGGTCAGAATTATTAAAGGTTATTTGTACATACTTGCACAGTCATTGAAATGGAAGTCAGAATTCTCGTTTGACACTTTTGTGTGTCAGGTCTTGGTGTACTTTCGGACACCTGCCCACATGGACCTATACGAGATCCATTTACTAATCCATCACTGCTGGGCTACTTTGTTAAAGCAAGACGGAGATTAAAATCTCTGTGCCATTGTACAGCTATTGAAAACAGCTTGACACATTAATTTTGCAGGTATCTGTACCACACTTCTCCCTAGGCCTCTTTGGACTCATCTCATCCGTCGGAGCATTTGATATTCCGCCAGGCAGTGGGGGGGATACGTACGATCCTTGGTTGTGCAGGTGCTAATCTTTCCCCATGCTGGAGGGCTCCGTTGGGGGTCAGGGGAGCTGTGAGAGGTGGGGAGATCTGAGGCATCGGCTGGGGGTTCCAGCCCCGATGGAGCAAGCCAAGCATGGCTGTCTGCTTTGTCCTTTTTCCCCCTCCCCTTGCCTTCAAGGTTCTCCCAGCACTCTGGAATACTTAATGGTTCTGTCATGATTTCCGGCGAAGGTATTGCTTTTCTTTGAGGAGAGGATTTGAAAGATGCGTTGATACAGTATGAGTGAAAAGTATGGGGGGGGGAGTAGAGTTAAAGCTGTCAGGTATCTGAGGGCTCCATTCTGATACCTACTATGTGCCATGAAAGTAATGTTTTTATATGACTCAATAACGGATATAGGTTATATTGTAGTGACAGTCATTCAAGTAACATTACATTACTTTTATCCACTTCCTATTGACCCTTTTAACCCCAGTTGAGAGACCCTGTTGAAGAAGTTGAATACTGCCAGATACATCGGAAAAGCTCTACATTTTTACAAGTGACACACCACCTAAACTGCCAGACTGGGCTGTCTGCTGTCAACAGCGGTTATTGTTATTACAGTACAATGCGGCAGATGAAGGTTTAAAGGGAAACATTGGCCGCCGGTTCGTTATTGCAGGAGATGTGATGACATTGACTCTCGCGCTCAGAGAGTTGGTTTCAGGTGATTTATGATAAAGCTACATGGCCACGGCATTCCGCAAAGCACAGGCATTCCAGCAGCCTTTCAGGCAGAGACATCAAGGCCTGGTGTAAAGAATAACCTGTCCCTAACCAGCCATTCTTAACAATTATGTGACATCTTCGGACTGGAATGCCTGAGATTCCTGCTTCGGTCATGGCTAAGGACAAAACAACAGTAACCATCAGGTGAGACAGCTTCCTAGGCAGACATACAGTACATGTTTGAAGGCCAGATGCATGACTGTCATTGGCTGTCGTTGACTGAGGAAGAAAAAAAAACGGTGAGAGACAAAACTCTCTAAACTTAATTATTATTATTAATGCAGCTCTTTTAAAGAATAAAATGCACAGAAGTCCCACATCAATGTTAGAGTTTTCACTCAGAAAGATCAAAAAGGCTGGAAGGCCTTGTCTGTGTGTGTGTGTGTGTGTGTGTGTGTGTGTGTGTGTGTGTGTGTGTGTGTGTGTGTGTGTGTGTGTGTGTGTGTGTGTGTGTGTGTGTGTGTGTGTGTGTGAGTGTGTGTGTGTGTGTGTGTGTGTGTGTGTGTGTGTGTGTGTGTGTGTGTGTGAATGTGAGTCTTATTCAGTAAATGTAGTTATTGCTTTCTTTTCTGAAGCCTACCAAACTTGCCAGCAGGTATGCCAGCTAAGATAGTTAGACAAGCAGTGGTGGAAAAAAGTACCCCATTGTCATACCTGAGTAAAAGTAAAGACACCTTAAAAGAAAATGACTCAAGTAAAAGTGAAAGTCACCCAGTAAAATAATACTTGAGTAAAAGTCTACAAGTATTTGTTTTGAAATGTACTTAAGTACCAAAAGTAAAAGTAGAAATAATCATTTCACATTCCTTATATAGTAACAGCAAACCAGACAACACAATTATTATTATTATTTTTTTAATTTACGGATAGCCAGGGGCACAGTTCAACACTCAGACATCATTTACAAACAAAGCATTTGTGTTTAGTGAGTCTGCCAGATCAGAGACAGTAGGGATGACCAGGGATGTTCTCTTGATAAGTGTGTGAATTAGACAGTTTTCCTGTCCTGCCAAAGCATTCAAAATGTAACGAGTACTTTTGGGTGTCAGGAAAAATGTATAGTGTAAAAAGTACATTATTTTCTTTAGGAATGTAGTGGAGTAAAAGTAAAAGTTGTCAAAAATATTAATAGCAAAGTAAAGTACAGATACCCCCCAAAAACTACTTAGGTAGTACTTTAAAGTATTTTTACTTAAGTACTTTACTTTACACCACTGTAGATAAGCTACTCTAACTTAATTGATAGCCTGAAATGGCTTCTTGGAAGTTAGTTATGAGGTTGGGAGATTGGGAACCTATCTGGGCTAGTTAATGCCAACTTCATAAAATTTCTAGGTGGCTAGTAGTATTGCAGAGAAACAACAACAAAAAAATATATATACACAGTACCAATCAAAAGTTTTAAGAACTTTAAAAGTTTCTTCAAGTGCAAGTCGCAAAAACCATCAAGCACTATGATGAAACTGGCTCTCATGAGGACTGCCACAGGAAAGGAAGGCCCAGAGTTACCTCTGCTGCAGACGATAAGTTCATTAGAGTTGCCAGACTCAGAAATTGTAACCCAAATAAATGCTTCACAGAGTTCAAGTAACAGACACATCTCAACATCAACTGTTCAGAGGAGACTGCGTGAATCAGGCCTTCATGTTCTAATTGCTGCAAAGAAACCACTACTAAAGGACACCAATAATAAAAGAGACTTGCTGGGCCAAAAAACACGAGCAATGGACATTAGATCAGTGGAAATCTGTCCTTTGGTCTGATGAGTACAAATTTGAGATTTTTGGTTCCAACCGCTGTGTCTTTGTGAGACGAGTAGGTGAACGGATGATCTCCGCATGTGTTGTTCCCACCGTGAAGCATGGAGGAGAAGGTGTGATGGTGTGTGGGTGGTTTGCTGGTGACACTGTCTGTGATTTATGTAGAATTCAAGGCACACTTAACCAGCATGGCTACCACAGTATTCTGCAGCGATATGCCATCCCATCTGGTTTGCGCTTAGTGGGACTGTCATTTGTTTTTCAACAGGACAATGATCCAACACACCTCCAGACTGTGTAAGGGCCATTTGACCAAGAAGGAAAGGGATGGCGTGTTGCATCAGATGACCTGGTCTCCACAATCACCTGACCTCAACCCAATTGAGATGGTTTGGGATGAGTTGGACCGCAGAGTGAAGGAAAAGCAAATGCATTCCTGGTGAAGGTGGTTGAGAGAATGCCAAGAGTGGGCAAAGCTGTCATCAAGGCAAAGGGTGGCTACTTTGAAGAATCTAAAATCTAAAATATATTTGATTTGTTTAACACTTTTTTGGTTACTACATGATTCCATATGTATTATTTCATAGTTGTGATGTATTATATTATTCTACAATGTAGAAAATAGTAAAAAAAAAGAAAGAAAGAAAAACCCTTGAATGAGTATGTGTCCAAACTATTGACTGGTACTGTATATATATTTGTAATAAATATATTTTAAACAGGATAAATCTGAGGGGGCACATGCCCCTGTGCCCCCTATGGGCATGACACCTCTGTCGTGTGTGTGTGTGTGTGTGTGTGTGTGTGTGTGTGTGTGTGTGTGTGTGTGTGTGTGTGTGTGTGTGTGTATGTGTGTGTGTGTGTGTGTGTGTGTGTGTGTGAATGATACACTCAGAGACAGAGAAAAATGGCTGTGTAAATGGCCTCTCTTTCTGGCCAGGAGCAGCTGAGGCCCTGCATTATCAGCCTGAGTAACCTGTAGAGAGATCGAAGCCTACAGAGCCAGAGAGCACCTAGCCTGCCTGCTATGTGTACAGCTACCACTACCACCGCCGCTCAGCAGCTAATGTCAAAGCATTAGAGGGTCTGTTGAGGAGTCTGACAGACCATCACTCAGGCTGTTAGAAGGCTTGTTCAGTGGACCCGCCACCTGGGACCTTCCATTTTAATCTTCACAGGAATTCTTTTTTTGGAGAAAAAAATACTCAATGCCCCATTCTTTTTTTGGGGAGATTGGAAAGAAGTGTGCAATGGTAAACAAAGGGACATGACAATGCAGGAAGCTTACGTTTGGTGCTTTTGAAATGGCTAATTTAACCATGAAGGTACAATTCCTTTCCACTGGTATTCTGTGTTTAACAGTATTAAGTTTTCATTTGTTTTCAGAATATGCACCTCAGATAATACAGCTGCGTATTTTGTAGTGTGCACTGTACTATGCACCCTCCTCCTTGTTGGCAATACCAAGGCTGTGATGTGTCCAACCGTCTAAGGCACAGTCCCACCTCTGAGCCCCTTTGGGTCTCTTTGAAGCTATTTGAATGCAGAGATAACCAGGCACCTGCTTTTAAACATGGTGTATCTCTACCCCACTGTTTGTAAACATATCCTCTTGAAGTATGGTCGTGTAGGATGAGGGCTGGGGGAGGAATATAGGGGTGGCTGCAGATTCACCAACATTAATCAGACACCTATCAGACAGCCAGTGCTACAGACCTGAGTGTAGGACTGTGGTGCTGTTCCTTCTGAGGGGAGGGTACAGGCTTTGTCAACCCCTCAGTGGAAATCAAGACAGGTTTCATGGCAGAGAAGGGTCAATGGTCAGAGAGGCCTAGAGATCAAAGTTTGCCGTATTTGGTTGAAGAGTAAAAGTGATATGCAGGTGTGTATTATGTGGGTTGGAATCCACTTGTTCTAGAATGTTCACTAATAAGGGTAATTGAATGATTATTAGCTACCACCACCACTACAGTCTTAGAAAAAAAGGTGCAATCTAAAAGGGTCATTTGACTGTCCCCATAGCAGAACCCTTTGAAGAACCCTTTTCAGTTCCAGGTAGAATCCTTTTGGATTCCATGTAGAACCCTTTCCACAGAGAGTGTTACATGGAACCCAAAGGGGTTCTACCTGGAACCAATGGGGTTCTCCAATGGGGACAGCCTAAGAACCCTTTTGGAACCCTTTTTTTGTATTACAAATTGTTTGTACATTTACTACAATACAAACGATTGATAGTGTTGAAAGTTAATTTGATATGATGATGATTATATGGTGGGGTTTAAACAGCAGCTAAATTGATTTGACTTGTTTTCCATCCAGTGTGAATGTGAGTTGAGTCAATGCTTCGAAGAAAATAATGAATTCTTCCCAGGTTTACTCTATAGAAACCAGCTGAAACTGGACATTGAAATAGTGCTACCACTCACTGAAACAAGCACCACTATGTAGGCCTACAATCTGGTTACCAATTTAGTTGAGTCTTTGATAAGATCTAGAAAGTTACAAGCTCAAACAGGACTGTAGAATAAAGCCACGACCCATGCCATACAGAGGGGAATGGTTTCGTAAATGACATCCTTTCAGGTAAACAAGTTGGGTTTGATGAATCATTCAAATCTCCCCTGTTGAAAACCAAATGTTAGTCTAAAAGAAATGGGAGATAATGTCTAGGTGCTTTTTACAGTCTAGTTTATATCTTGCCTGGCTGGGCTGATGAGACAGTGGATTGTGCAGTCAGATGGAACAGAGTAAATAGGCATTTTAACGTCATAGATATAGCCAGTGGTAACTTGTGGAATAGACACCGCCTGGAATGCTCTTTTAACCAATCAGAATTCAAGATTAGACCCACCCGTTGTATAAAGCACTATAGCCTACCATGCACTGTACTATCATCTATGATTCTAACATACTATCATCAACCAAGTGTATCATTTTAAAGATAATACATACATGTCACTATACCTATACTGCCTATGTAGTCTCATGTGCTCTACCTTACATGTCAACGTTTTTACAAACATTCTCTCTACTATTATAGATAGATATAGCTTACCCCAAAGCAGTTTTCATTTTTACATGAAGTGGGTAAACTCAGTTTGTGAGCAGACATTGCGTGAACGCGCACGCACTCAATTCTTCATTGCTGCGAATGCTTGCTGGTTGAGATTTCTGCTCTTCACTCCGTTGTCAGTTCAGTCTACATTTCACTGGTCTTAGTAGCAGAAAGCATGTTTTATTTGTGTCCTTCAAGGCAGCTGTCAATGATCACGTTAGTCTGCGTTTCATTTTTTTTAATTGCGTTTTGATGGCGGGGGAGGCACTAGAAATGTCTGCAGTTTTTGGTTGGCTATTTGTTTCAAGTGTATTAGTCTATTAATACATCTCTTTGCCAAAATTCGTCATCTCTCCCATGTCTTATTCGACTAGTAGTTGTTCTGAAATGCTTAATGCTTGACAACATTTTACTCCCTCCTCTATGTTTAATATAACACACATACATTCATTATTCATTTAGGCTGCCTATCCTGACGTGAAGTTTGTTCTATAGAAAGTATTTGACTCTGATGTGTGTCACAGAAATTATTTGACTCTAGTGACAAAATTAAGGAAATTAGAAGGGGGTGGTGGGATTTCGGCAAGGCCATTTTCTTGCCCAAATACTTTCTGTGGCACATACTACTGGTCAACATGAGCTACCAAAATGATTCTAAAGTGTGCCAGGCCTTGCAGTCCCAAGATAGAAGGGGGGGGGGGAGAATTTCGGCAAGCAAGAAAATGGCCTTGCCGAAATCCCCCCCTTCTAATTTCCTTAATTTTGTCACTAGAGTTAAATACTTTCTATAGAACAAACTTCACGTCAGGATAGGCAACCGAAATTAATAATTAATGTATGTGTGTTATATTAAACAGGCTAAACTGACAACGGAGTGAAAAGCAGAAATCTCAACTAGCAAGCAAGTCGCAGCAATGAAGATTTGAGTGTGTGTGCGTTCATGCGAAGGTGGGGGGTGGATTCTGGCAGGGGGGAGATTTTCGTCACAACACCGGCACGGTCGGGAGGAGAAGCTTAGTTTCCAATAGTTCGAAGCGGTTAAACGAGTTGTTTTTGAGACAGGGGTGTCACCAGAGCTGTGTTGTATTCATAAGGTATGTCGTAGCTCATTTTAAAAGATGCATTGTGATGCTTTACAAGCTCAAAACATTTTTCAACAAAAATGACAATTATGACAACAACCATGGCGATTTGTGTGAAAATTAATCGTTAACCAAAATTCCATAATCGTCACACAATATTGAGACAGAGCTTTATCAGTCTGCTATCTGTCTGTCTGACAGGGGTACAGTTATGTCTCCTGTCTGCACACAGTTACCCTAAAGAGGATCAAATCCCCTCTGGTGTTACCTACTCCTCCACATACGGACAAACTGATTCATGGCTCACACCACCTCTGTCATTACAATAATAGTGAGTAATTTGTTTATCTAGACGGGACATCGGAGGAAAACTCCCTGGCGGAGTCAACGAAATGAAGCGGCGCCGCTTCCCTGCTGATCCGGCCGCGAGGAGAGATACTGTCAGCGGCGTGTGTTACCGGCATTCTCGAAGGGAGGGACAAAGACATCTCTCTCTCTCTCCCGTCCCTACCCCAAAATGGAGGGGGGCCCTTTCAAAGGGCTGGAGGTGAATGATAATTAGCCAAAACAAAAGCCATAACCACAACATCAGAATGTGTCAAATCTATAGTGGGAGCTCATTGAATTTTAATGTCACATAATTATGTTCAGAGACTGTACAGTTCAAGACTGTATCTACAGTTGCACTGGTAGCAAGAGCACATTCATTATGCTTTTGTAGCTCATCCCAATCTATACAACATTTATCCCAGTGCCATAGGAATATAACGTAACACAGACAAAATACCTATTCATGTTCTACAAACACAATAAACTGATTTATTTTATTTTATCCAAAGGCAATAATAATGTCCGTTTGGCATTTATTGGGATGACTCGTGTACTGGAGGCAGCTCTGCAGAGTGGTCACTAGCTGGCACAGCCACAAAGTCATAACATCTGATTTTAACCCTAACCTTAACCACACTGCTAACCCTAGAGCCTAGCATGCTAGCAGATACCCATCGACTTCCAGTCATTGCGCTAATGCTATTTAGCATTAGCTCACAAAACTACCTCTAACTTCCTTCATACTGGACTCAGAGACATCAAAATGGTGTCCACGAGTCGATCTGACTTTGGGGAAGTAGATAAATGGCCTCATTGCCAAAATCCCAAAGTATCCCTTCAAGACTAAAAAGCAATTTTTTTGTTTTCATGAATTTTTAAGATGTTGCCAATTTTTACTTTGCAGCTGGCCCATCTAGCAGAAATTGCTTAGTTCTGCCTCCAGGGCAAGACTCATGACAATAAAGGTCAACCTGCATAATAACTCATTTGTGGCTTTTCCTTATGCATTAAATGCAAATTGGGAAATGTTGTGAATATCCTAGATCACTGTCATCACTAGCAGTCCAAATGTATTCCAACACCTCAAATATATAAATAACAATAGATATTCACAAACCTGATAAAAAAGTGTCAATAAGTCTGTTCCAAGTGTTCTTTCTGACCATTTGTATACAGGGCACAACTATCAAATATACTCCTCTGTCATATCTCCCTCTTCTCTGCTCTGTTGGTGTGAGTTATTAGTACCCTACTCCGTCATACCTAAGTGGATGAGAAACCCTGTCGGGATAGCTGTTGGACGCGTAGCTGCTGTATCGGTAAGTGTCACAGTTCTCTGCCCTCTCGATTTTGGCTGGCAGGGTTTCCGGCTGGTACGACAGTGCCGATTTGATGACCCCGGAATCTTCTGGAATCTTTAGATCAGAGTAGGAGGAGGGCGAGGTGTCCTCGAGCAAGGAGCTGCAGTTGGGGACGCCCTTAACTTCGTACATGTTATCGCCGTATTTGACCACGGAGGGCTTGGGGCAGGGCTGGTAGGACACCTTGGTGGTGGTGGTGATGATGGTCTGCAGGGAGGCGGGCGTGGCTGGCACTGGGCCCGTCAGGGTCCTGCATGGATACTCACTGTTGTAGTAGTGGTGGTTGGCGTTGCCAGGGAGCTGCCCATATTCACCCCGCTCCCCGTATGTCCCCTTGCCCAGGATCTGCTTCCAGCCGTGATGCTTGCTGCTGGGCGCGTCGTGGCTGCTGCGGTCATGGCCCGAGAGGGTGCCGGTAGTGTGGGGTGTGGTGGTGCTGGTACCCAGGCCTAAGCTCACCTTGCTGGGCTCAGGGGCCTCTGCCTGGTGGCTACTGGGGTCCTTGTAGAGGGCTGTGTAGGAGCCAGAGCCTAAATAGCCAGGCACAGCAAAGTCGTAGCTACATGGAGGCCTGGGCATGTACAGACGGTGGTTGGCCGGCTTCTGGAGTGTGGAGGGGTTCTCGCCCAGGGTGGCATGGGAGTCGTAGGCAAACTTGTAGGGCTCAGGATTCTGGAAGGGCGGGTAGTGCTGGGTCTTGTAAGGCTCAGGGTTCTGGAAGGGGAAGTTGGACTCAGCGATGATGCTGAAGCGGTCAGGGCCCTCCATGCAGGACAGCTGATGCAGGTTGGGGAAAGGAGCACCCAGGTCATGGTATCTCCCAGTCTGAACAAGTAACAGTACACAATAGTACATATTAGTGATAGGCTAGTCAAGTCCACTGAATCTAAGGGAAGAAATGGCATGTGTGTATTTTTGAAAATTCTTTACTTTTCAATCTCCTTGTAGGTGCACGGGGCTCATACAGAAAGCAAAGGCAACAGTGGCAATACAAATCTTCCTATAGGAAAACAATTGAGAGGAACCATCCACCTCTGGCTAAGCAGGTAGACATAATTCAGAGTACATACAGTTGAAGTCTGAAGTTTACATACACCTTAGCTAAATACATTTAAACTCAGTTTTTCCCCATTCCTGACATTTAATCCTAGTAAAAATTCCCTGTCTTAGGTCAGTTAGGATCACCACTTTATTTTAAGAATGTGAAATGTCAGAATAATAGTAGAGAGAATGATTTATTTCAGTTTTTATTTCTTTCACCACATTCCCAGTGGGTCAGGCGTTTACACACACTAAATTAGTATTTGGTAGCATTGCCTTTAAATTGTTTAACTTGGGTCAAACGTTTCGGGTAGCCTTCCACAAGCTCCCCACAATAAGTTGGGTGAATTTTGGCCCATTCCTCCTGACAGAGCTGGTGTAACTGAGTCAGGTTTGTAGGCCTCCTTGCTCGCACACGCTTTTTCAGTTCTGACCACAAATTTGCTATAGGATTGAGGTCAGGGCTTTGTGATGGCCACTCCAATACCTTGACTTTGTTGTCCTTAAGCCATTTTGCCACAACTTTGGAAGTATGCTTGGGGTCATTGTCCATTTGGAAGACCGATTTGCGACCAAGCTTTAACTTCCTTACTGATGTCTTGAGATGTTGCTTCAATATATCCATATAATTTTCCTCCTTTTTTTATGGCGGTGTTGGAGCAGTGGCTTCTTCCTTGCTGAGCGGCCTTTCAGGTTATGTCGATATAGGACTCGTTTTACTGTGGATATAGATACTTTTGTATCTTTAAAAATGACTCGTGTCATGCACAATGTAGATGTCCTAACCGACTTGCCAAAACTATAGTTTGTTAACAAGAAATTTGTGGAGTGGTTGAAAAACGAGTTTTAGTGACTCCAACCTAAGTGTATGTAAACTTCCGACTTCAACTGTATATGACCATGGAGGGTAAATGTTCTTACATCTGACTCTACCAGCCTCCTCTTCTGGGAGAAGTGTGGAGAGGACATTTTCCTCTTCACTGCACTTCTCCGGACCTCCGTCTCAGACTTACTCTCAGGTCTGGCATGGTCATGGACTCCCTTGGCCTGCAAGCACATCAACACATACTACGATTGTTACTTTCTTGAAATAATTTAGAAAATCTTTGGTCACACACTTGAATTTTTTTTACACAGAAGCTCATAACCAAAAAAAAACGGTGTTTCTTGTTTTCTCCTTTATCGTGAATTCAAGTTATTTGCCTTCAGATATTATTAATCAAGCATCAAATTTATGAACCCACGCTATTTGCTAATTCATTGTCAATTTTTCTTTATACTGAAACCTTAACACTTTACTTGAAGATTTGCTTATAAACCGCTAAACATCTATAGTGTCAACCATCACATGAAGTAAGTACAAAACAGCTATTGTACATGATCTTCATTGGTAATAAATGCTTATATATGATGATCAACAAACAGGTTATTCATGGTTTATGAGGAAAGAAGACCTTTAAATAAAGTGTTGCCAGAATCTCAGTTGAGAATATGAGGCCACAAACCTGGAAGAATATTACTTTTCCATCTATTCTCCAGAAGTTGGTGACGGGGTAGCCACTGTGTCCTCTACATGGCATCAGCTCCAGGGCAGAGTTACAGCTGGGGCACAGCTTCTCTGGAGAAAAAACACCAGTACACACAACCACACAGTTTTAAACAACCACACAGTTTTAAACAACCACACAGTTTTAAACAACCACACCGTTTTAAACAACCACACAGTTTTAAACAACACAGTTTTAAACAACCACACAGTTTTAAACAACCACACCGTTTTAAACAACCACACAGTTTTAAACAACCACACAGTTTTAAACAACAACACAGTTTTAAACAACCACACCGTTTTAAACAACCACACAGTTTTAAACAACCACACAGTTTTAAACAACCACACCGTTTTAAACAACCACACCGTTTTAAACAACCACACCGTTTTAAACAACCACACAGTTTTAAACAACCACACCGTTTTAAACAACCACACAGTTTTAAACAACACAGTTTTAAACAACCACACAGTTTTAAACAACCACACAGTTTTAAACAACACAGTTTTAAACAACCACACAGTTTTAAACAACCACACAGTTTTAAACAACAACACAGTTTTAAACCACACAGTTTTAAACAACCACACCGTTTTAAACAACCACACAGTTTTAAACAACCACACAGTTTTAAACAAGGCCATATTACAATTTATTCACTCCAGAAGAAATGCTTCATTTGATTTTGCGTTTGGCTTCCCTCTGGGCTGATAGTATAAAAGCAACTTTTGTATTCAAGTATTGTACATTTATTTATTAACTATTATACTTTTCTGGATGTGAGAGGAAGATCATAGTGTGGGGAGTGGTCACAAGTGAAACAATGATTTAAGGAAATTACAAAAAAATTAAAATTAACATTATTTTAAATGAAAAACGTATTTTTTTCAGTCAGACCAACAATATTGTTTAATTGAAGTTGTTTAACTAGGTGTTCTGTATATAAAGCTGTGTATTATGTTAGTATGATCATTATAGTCTAAGCACACTAAGAACCTAATTGCTTTTTCAAAATAAAACCAAGAATGTTTTCCATACATTTTGGCTGCTCCTGTGGGCTAATCTCGATTTTAGCCAACTTAATTTTTATTACTACCACATAAGTGAGGATATTATGATGAAGCAAAAAGTGTCACATTTTCTATAGTGTGTCAAGGTAATGACTGAATGAAGGAGTCACATGAAGCCTACCAAGTGTTTAGACCAGATGAAAAGTTGAATATCTCGTTCCAGAGTGGGGTTATATTCTCAAAAACAGTCTACATAGTCGACAGGCCCAGTAAGTAGGCTATCATTGTGAATACTTTGATACAGCATCAACAGCTGCATTGTTAATGTTACAGAGGCATAATGTTTTCATCCTTTTTCCGATGAGACGCGTCGGCAAGTCCACACCATGCAATACAGATGTGTATAATGCGCTAACTCACTTTGTTGTTTTTGTCGTGCTTTGTCGCAAATCGCCGGTCTGAGCTGGAGTTTGCTTCCGTCTGCCAGGGTGCAGTTTCGACCGCAGACTACGACGCCCAGGCAGGACTTCTTGAGAATCTGACAGTTGTGGTTGTTGGTGTTCCGCATAGCCCATCCGCTCAGGTGGCGCTGTGCGTTCTTGTCCTCGCCATTGTAGATGTAACGCACATAACCATCCGTCCACTCCTGAAACGCGTCATACTGCTTTGTGTCCTGTCGGAATTAGGGGGACATATACATTCCTTACTTTAAAGTGCTTTCTAAATGGATAATAAGGCTATACACGAAAAGTACAGGCCAATGATTAGAATATACCTGGCTTGCTGCAATACGTTTTGATTGTGGAGAGACCCGAAGATATGGCCACAAAGCGCAATGGAATATCTGATAGCTGAGTTGTGAAAGCATATTAGGCAAATCATGACAATCTGCGTGCAAACTAATTTATCCTGAACTTCGTATATCTTTAGGGTACAAATTGAAACAATGATTTATTTCGATTCAACCTTGACATATTTTGATTTAATAAAGTATCAAGTGATATATAATTTGGAAATGTAAATATCTATCATTGAATAGCCTATAGTCTAAAGCATAGCGTAACCTGTCATATGAAAGATTTTGACATACCTGAGGCAGTTTTGGGTCGTTGATATCCCACGTTAACTTCATACCGAAGGAACAAACACAGTCGGAGTCATCAAACTGTTCCGAGGACTTTGACATCTTGTAAGATTCTCTCAATTGTACGATTTTGGAACTTGACTCAAAGCAGGAACCATCAAAAAGCCTACAGGTAGCGTCCCCTAGCCGCGCACCTTGTATCCCCTGTTTTTATCGGTCTTAATAATCCAAGGCTCCCTTGCGTCCTGAGTAGTGTTTACGTGAAGCCACGGGAGTGGCAAGGTGAATGACTACAGGTTAACGCTGTCTCGTCTATGTAAAGGAGGAGGAGGAGGAGGAGGCAGGACTAGAAAGTATGTCTAGCCTCAGCTCTGTTGAGGCTGAGCACTGTGCACTTTCAGTTCACCTGATCCGTGGCACTGACCTCCACTTATCCTACTGCGTGGCGGTTTCCCCGAGCATTCCTTCCAAACACTGTGTATGTATGAAACACCAAAAGCAATTAACTCTGCTGTAGCCTATATCTATGTATGTTGATCTTGAATACACGTAGACGTCATGAAATTACACAAGGCCGCTGACAGACGTTTATTTATCCTTCGAAGTTCTTGTGTGGTTTTTACTCTAATTTTAATTGTTTTATTTGATTTTCTTATTATTATTACTATCTATATTTGTTTTATTGTTATTATTATTATTAGTAGTAGTAGTAATAGTAGTATTATCACTGCATAGTTGGGAAAGAGCTCCCAAGGTGAGAATTTCACTGCATCGTTTTAAACCTGTTGTATCCTGTGCACGTGGCGAATAAACGTTGAAACTTGAAACGTGAAAACAATGGGACCTATTTCGATTATGCTTGCAGTTCTGACAGGAAAAGTATCTGTGTCGTAAATGTCAAACCTGTTGGTAAGGATTAACGATTAGCACATAAATCAGCAAACATTTATGCGAGTCATCTGAATGTGAAATAACAACGCAGTCTCACAATCACGAATTAAGCCACACCAAAACGCACGAAATTTGCTGTAATGAATTATGTGCATATATGCACGAATTGATTGTGAGGCTGAGTTGGAAATAACCACATTCAAAGGTTACACAAGTAACCTACAGTGACAGGTGTCAAGTGATCTATCAGAGATCATTAGGACTTGTTGTATGTAAACCTTAAACCGTACTGACGTGTAAACATCATAACAACCGGGGCTGCACATTAACAACAAACAAAGCATCAGTCATGCGGCAATGTTAACGAATTTCATGTTTCAGCGGATAGATTTTCGTCCGGATACACCCATGTCTTTACGCATTTACCTGTTTGTTTTATTGTGGAATGTTAATCACTTTTCTTTTATTCGGGAATCTGATCAGGCATGGCCATAGTTTGGATTTTTTTCCCCCGACATTGTTTTACATTTGAAGCATGTCAGTGTTTCCATTAGCCAAATTGGCACTGTTACGAGGCTGATCAAAACGTAGGCTACGTTACTCTATACGATTTGATGCATTTTTTTTTTTCGATTATTATTTTCCTTCAAGTGAAATCTAAACATATTTGCTGTCCATTATTCATTGAGTACATTCCCTTTTCACAGAAGGCCTAAGTAGTGTAATCATTAGGCTACCGCTTAACAGCTGTTGTTATATTTACCTACAAATGGCGAAGCACACGACACAATATAAATGAATAGATTGTATCTGTCACTGTTTGTAGATCAAACAACCAAGCGTGCCATTTGTTATTGAAGGGCGTTATTAGCTATTACATTGCATAACAGTAAATATGGCAGTTGAAGTGAAATATATCATAACTGTGAAAGTTCAATTTTAATTGATTAAAATTCAAATGTTATCAACATCTTTAGATGTTTGTGTTTGCTATTATATGCAAATGATCGAATGCCTCCACACAGAAAAAAAATCATATTTTACCCCCAAAAATACTTCGAATACAATAATGAATTAAAATTGCTGTCTTTAACAAATAGGAATAACAATGATTACAACATGATTTATTTATTTTGACTATGGTCTTGTAGGGGCGTCTTTTCAAGCGGTTCACTAATTTGATTCACCTGTGGCAAAATTGTCCCTATAGCTACATTTACACACTGCAAATTATGATCGTAAACTTGTTCATTTTTTAAACAATGAAATCAAATTGTTTCTTTAATAATTAGAGTAGCCGAAAAAAACCGGTTCATGATATTATCGTAAAACATGGCAAATTATCAAAATATGTTTATATTATTAGCCTACGATTTTAATTAAACACGAAAAACACCATCGTGAAAAGGACCCCATTGACGAGACCAGCAGTGTAAAGCAATAACTAGCCTACAGTATAGTCCTATGTATTGCATCTATATTGATCAAAACCAGGCATATTTCACATGTTCTATCATTTGGAAATCATTTTTGGAGGAGGCTTTCGTCAGTAATAATGTTGTAGCCATCACAGCATCACTTCTGAGGGAGAAAGCCGTTTGGTTAACAGGTTTATTTTCTCACGTCCACATATTCATTATGTTACAGTTAACCCTTTGTGGGTTTGACATTCTTGCCAGAAGTAGGATAGCCTACTTCCAACAACATTACTAAAGCATCTTGGTTCCACGAGAAATCTGTTGAACAGTTCTGTTAGAATTATTTTTTACATTTTCTCTCCCTCTATCTCCTTTTTGTGAATTGTAGGAACTTGATAGAAGTGTTCAAAAGCGTCACTCAGCTTTTGAGAGCGAGCGCCATTGATGATGCATGTCAGACTGATGAAGACTGCTTTACCTGCCTGCTCAGGAATGGTCTCATTAAGTATCTAAGCAAGCAATAGTTTTTATTTTTTAATCTAAAAAAAATGTATTTAACATTCCTACATTTTGTCCTCTATTGGGTGCTGTGTCTGTTTGGCTGTATGTTGTCCTGTGTGTTTGTTCGTGACCACATGTTGACGTGGTTTGAAAGGGCTGTAGACTTCATGAAAATTGAGGAATACAACGGCATGAAGGACCTGCCAAGGACCTGCCTTATTGAGGCGTCTATGATTGTTTTTCTCCTGATAAGCATGTGAGGTGTCATTTTGTACATACAGTATGTATATATCATATTTTCTGTAACTACTACATGTGCCCATCTCATTGACATCAAATTTTTATCACTCTCCCTCCCTCTCTCCCTCTCTACTGCACCTGCTGTCTCGACCTCTGAATGCTTGGCCATGAAAAGCCAACTGACATTTACTCCTGAGGTGCTGACCTGTTGCACCCTCTACAACCACTGTGATTATTATTATTTGACCCTGCTGGTCATCTCTGAATGTTTGAACATCTTGAAGAACGATCTGGCCTTAATGGCCATGCACTGTTATAATCTCCACCCGGCACAGCCAGAAGAGGACTGGTTCCTGTCTTGGTTTCTTCTAGCTTCCTGCCTTTTAGTGAGTTTTTCATAGCCACCCTGCTTCTACATCTGCATTGCTTGCTGTTTGGGGTTTTAAGCTGGGTTTCTGTATAAGCACTTTGTGACATCTGCTGTAAAAAGGCTTTATAAATACATTTGAATGAATTTGATTGATTTTGGAAATAGGTCACTGTAATTCAGGGTTTCCCAAACTCGGTCCTTGGGACCCCAAAGGGTGCACATTTGGTTGTTACTCTAGCACTACACAGCTGATTCAAATAATCAACTCATCATCAAGCTTTGATCATTTGAATCAGCTTTGTAGTGTTGGGGCAAAAACCAAAATGTGCACCCTTTGGAGTCCAGAGGACTGAGTTTGGGAAACGCTGCTGTAATTATATCTACTGCCACGCACGTCCTGGTCATAAGTGTGGTTCTTTCAACAGTTTTCAACTACATCTTTATTGTTACTGTTTGACCTGACGAAGATCCGGTTCGGATCGAAACGTTGTCAGTAAAGCGGTGAATTGGGAGAATTGGGAGCAACAGTGTGCGGGCCTTCCTGTTCTTTACAAGCGTGTGAGGTTCCACCGTACTTCCTGTACCAGTCTGTGTGTCTGAATATTAAATCAAGGGGCACTCATGTACATCTGAAAATATTGGATATGTTTAAGCAATATATCAATTACTTCACCTTGCCTTATGATAGGCTGGGTGGTCTGTTTGCCGAAGTGCTTACCTAATGTCATTTCAGATCTGAGGCAGGGCTCTCCAACCCTGTTCCTGGAAAGCTACCGTCCCGTAGGTTTTTGCTACAAGAGGGTATCTCTCCAAGAACAGGGTTGGAAGAGCCCTGGTCTAGCAACCTGGTCCCAAAGCAGTTCTTATTTTTCTGTACATAAAATCCAAGAGACTCCATTTAGTATGACATGTTTCGTATGGTATGTATTAATTTGTGTATGTCCATCACCCATTGTAAAGGTCGTCGTATGAAAGGGACCAAGGTGCAGCAGGTTGAGTGCTCATTTTAACTTTTCATTTAGAACACTGAAAACACAAAACTGCACAGTAATGCCGGCTACGCACAGCAATGCACAAACAACACCTTCCCACAAAGGGACAGGTGAAAACAGGGCTACCTAAGTATGACTCTCAATCAGCAACAACGATGTACAGCTGTTCCTGATTGAGACCCATACCAGGCCAACACAAAGAAATACACAACATAGAAAACCATAGAAATACAAAACAAGAACATTACCCAAAAACCCCCGGAACACATAAATCAAACACCCCTCTTACATAAATACATTTACCATTAAACCCTGAACCACATAAAACAAATACCCCCTGCCACGTCCTGACCAAACTACAATAACCAATAACCCCTTATACTGGTCAGGACGTGACACCCATTTCATATATGTTATGAATTACAATTCGTATTATGTTTCGAATTTGCAAAACATACAATATGTTAAAAATTTGTGAATGTACAATATGTTTCAAATTTGTGAACGTACAATATGTTACATATTTGTGAACGTACAATATGTTACAAATTTGAAAAACATATGACATGTTACCAATTCTAGCTAGGTGGTTAGGTTGCTAACGTTGGCTAGCTGGCTAACGTTAGGCTAGGCTAGGGGTTAGGGATAAGATTAGGGTTAAATTTAGGAGTTAGGTAAAAGGGTTAAGGTTAGAGTTAGGGTTAGGAGAAGGGTTAGCTAAAAGGGTTGAGGTTAGGGTTAGAGGAAGGGTTAGCTAACATGCTAAGTAGTTGCAAAGTAGCTTAAAAGTAGTAAGTAATTTAGATGTTGCTAAAATGCTAAGGTTGTCTATGATGAAATTCTAACTCGCAACTTTGGGTTGCCAGACAGTCGCGTTATACGCCCACACATCCAGCCCATTCAACCACCCTGCTTTCCATTTGTCTTAAGTAACCGTCTATCTTATGTAACCATACCAAACGTAACATATCATACTAATTTGAGCATCCCAGATTTACAGTTATTATGTTACGTCTAGTGAATGAGACCAGGCTGGGTCTAGGGCAGGGATGGGATGGGAAACTTTGATGGGGGTGGGGGCCGCAAGTTGCCCATTCCTCATCTAGGTGGTACCGGTCTTGTGATTGTTTTGGATTAAATACTAATATTTCCATTTTCCAGTTTTTCTCCTCCTGTGGAAGGTGAGTTTTTTCCCATAATTTTCATCATTCCACGATTTGCATCCCTTGCTTTGTTTATGCTGGTAGCTACAGTCATGCTGTTTGCTATTTGGGGAAAGACTGAGGTCAGCTCACCAGCATCTTCCTGCTGCATGTTGGGAGTGGTTGGGACTGACCCAGAAGTCACATTTGGTCTGAGTTAAGAGGTAAGGCAGTAAGTGCAGTTAACAGTTGAGAGAGACGACGTTGGCTCAGAAGGTTAGGAAGGACGCCATTTTGTTAACTACAAAGTGAGACTGTCTAATAGAAAAGCAAGGAAAAAGTTTGTTTTACAGTCTGTTCATCAATGATGTCACATTTGATGATGCTTACTAAAGAACAGAATATATTTTCAAAAACAATAATTAACACCCTGCAGTTCTATTGATGTTAAATTGTTCTTGTCTCCAAAATGATGAAACTAATACTCTACCATAATACACCTTTTCTATCCATTCAAGCTGTAAGGTCGATTAACTCGATCCTCAACAATACTACAAAAGAAGAAGCAGAAACCAAGCCTGGCCAAAGATCATTGTCTACTCCTGTAAGTTTTCAGTCATGTCAGATTCCTGTGATTAGAAGGTATACTATGATGGAGAGGAGGAGAGACCATTCCAACATTGACTGTGATGTCTGAGAATGTATTGACCCCTAGAGGATAGATTGTCTACACTGTCTGCATTTTCTTTTCCTCAGCAGGGTCATGTTCATTAGGCACCTTGCGAAAGAAAATAGACGGAAAAAGGGAGGGACTACTGTATCTGGACTTCCTTTGCAAACCGCTTCAAAATGTTTTCCGTTGCATGCCCTAATGAACACGAGCCAGTAGGTTATTTCCACATTGACTATGGATCTGAATTCTCCAACCTTGTATAGATAGATGCAGATCACTTGTTTCATCATCTTCCTCCTTTCATTTAGTTTTCACATCAGGATTTACCAATACAGTCATGACATCACTCACACACATCCTGAGAATTGTGGTGCAGTTTGTCTTTTTTTTTTCAGCGAGCAATTTGCAAAAGTAGTTCAACGTGGGCGGTGAATCACACAAATGTTTCAGTTATTGTTTTTATGGCATGCAATTAATTTTATGAAAAATGGATAGTTGTCTGGGAATGTGACTTTGGCAGTGGTTTTGTTCAGACTATGAGATGCAGGTGGTCCTCTCTGAAGCACTCTGTTGAATGACCATAACGAGGTCCAGGATTGAGCTGGCCAACAAGTGGTTCACCAACCCAGCTTTTGCAGAGAGCTTCAACGCAATAAGCGATTGACACATAATATGTTTCTCATACTGTGTAGACTCTAACTCTGAGTTCTTCACTAACCCATTAAGAAATTAACTGCTGATAGTGGTAGTCAAAGATGAATGTTGTCATTTGGGGTCAACAATAAATGCATGTCTTACCTGTCAAAGAATACAACTTTTCTCAATGAAGTGAACATCTCTTTTGGAGATGAAACAAGGCTAGTTCCACATTCTTAAAAAAAAAAATTCAAACACATACCTCTTGTTGCACAAGAAATTTAAATAAGTTTGACTATTTCTGTAAAGAATATATCACACAGAACAACAGTTTCGGATGGTTAGATAATGACCTATCTACCTCATGGTTAGATAATGATCTGTCTACCTCCTGGTTAGATAATGATCTGTCTCCCTCATTGTTAGATAATGATCTGTCTCCCTCATGGTTAGATAATGATCTGTCTCACTCATGGTTAGATAATGATCTGTCTACTTCATGGTTAGATAATGATCTGTCTCCCTCATGGTTAGATAATGATCTGTCTCCCTCATGGTTAGATAATGACCTGTCTCCCTCATGGTTAGATAATGACCTGTCTCCCTCATGGTTAGATAATGACCTGTCTCCCTCATGGTTAGATAATGATCTGTCTCCCTCATGGTTAGATAATGATCTGTCTCCCTCATGGTTAGATATTGATCTGTCTCCCTCATGGTTAGATAATGACCTGTCTCCCTCATGGTTAGATAATGACCTGTCTCCCTCATGGTTAGATAATGATCTGTCTCCCTCATGGTTAGATAATGATCTGTCTCCCTCGTGGTTAGATAATGACCTGTCTCCCTCATGGTTAGATAATGATCTGTCTCCCTCATGGTTAGATAATGACCTGTCTCCCTCATTGTTAGATAATGACCTGTTGCCCTCATGGTTAGATATTGATCTGTCTCCTTCGTGGTTGGATAATGATCTGTCTCCCTCATGGTTAGATAATGATCTGTCTCCCTCATGGTGATGTCACATTCCCCTGCATCAGAGCGTTTCTGGATACCACTGAAACAAGCACAGCAGCAGTTCCTGAATCACTGATCCAAAGTCAGAAGATGCTGTCATATGGATGACTTAAAGTACCTGTAACAATTCCGTAACTACAGACGCTGGGAGACGGGAAGTAAGTACAGGGTGAAGATTTAATAATAAATAGACATGAAACTAAACAAGAACAGCATCTGGACAAGAGAAACAAAACAACATCAATGCAGACACGGGAATGAAACTGAGGAAGTGACAGATATAGGGGAGGCAATCAATGACGTGATGGATTCCAGGTGAGTTCGATGAAGCGCTGGCGCGCGCAACGATGGTGACAGGTGTACGTAACGATGAGCAGCCTGGCAAACTCGAGCGCCAGAGAGGGGGAGCAGGAGCAGACGTGACAGTACCTGCCCAGTGTTTCCAGATTTCTATGAAATATTGCCTATAATTATTTACAATATGAATAAAATAGTTTTCCTTTCAAATTTTTACAAATTATGTTAAAAAGCAGCTTTTCTGTGTTGGAATGGTGTGGGCATACCCCGAGAAAAGAATGGTGTGGGCGTATACCACGCAGAAAAAATATTCACGCAAATAGACCGCTGATTGGCCGTCTCAGGGAAATTACATCATGTTCTAAGAGAAAATAGCAAGTATTTTTTTAAGCAATCAGTTTGAGATACAAGTTTGAGGTGGGGTTTTTGAAGTGTTTCTTCTCCAATATATGCTTTGGCCACAAAAATGAGAATAGGATGAGTCAACAACATTGTTTGGGTATGAGTAGGGCTGTACCGGTCATGACATTTTGTCAGCCGGTTATTGACATCATATGAGTTAACAGAATATTAACTTTTAAAAGTGAGATTTTCATTGGGCACTTACGTTAAGTTGACATAGGTGGACATATGGATGACTTAAAGCTGGAATCTGTACCTGGTGAAACAGCCACGTCTGTTTGGAATATTACAACAACATAGAAGTTACTCCAAACAACAATCACAGTATTTTTCCCCTCTATGACATCATTGCACGCGCGCTAGAACACCAGAATAGGTAGTGCACACTTTTTTTACCATGCTGTCATCAAAAAAATGTAAACATTAACAAAGGCGCTGGAGCAAACCGTTTTTCACCTTATGCAGAGCCCAGCTTTAAGGTGACATACGTCAACATATGGATGAAACCCCAGGTAAGATAAAGATACATGTATGGCAGTTATGACACATGCGTCTTATTCCAAAGCTAACTCAGGGTCCATCTCATGTCAGCCATAGGTACTTCCCCAATGGGGTTTGACTGGGTCTGATATTCCTCTCAGCCATAGGTACTTCCCCAATGGGGTTTGACTGGGTCTGATATTCCTCGCAGCCATAGGTACTTCCCCAATGGGGTTTGACTGGGTCTGATATTCCCCCCAGACAATTATGTACATAACACTTATAAATGAATATGTGTCCATAGATTCAGCTGTTAATGTCAGAGGATGAGAAACTGAAGGACTTGAACCTTGGATCATCCTGCACTAGCTTTTTGTCAAAAGAAACCGAGGTGAGACTGACCAGACAAAATGTGACATACACACACATACACACACCAGCAGCAATTGGGAAGCAACTCTGAAAATGTAGTTTAACAAGCTACCCTTCAGAAAAACATAGTTTACTTAACTAAAGTAACTTTGAAAAAGTAGTTCACTACATCCAAATTATTTCGTGATAAGATCACTCTGGAGTCAGATGTTTACAGAATGTCTAATTTAGCCTATTAAACACAAAAACGATGTTTCAAATGAGAATTAGGCAGGTCTGATGCCGAAAAATAAAGGAAATTCTTTGCAAATAAAGTAGTGTACAGTTCCAAAAGTTAGCAACACTGCTTCGTGGCAAAAATGTATTCACTACAAAACACACTATCAAGATTAGAATTTAGTTCAACTACCACCAAGCTACTGCAAAATGTAGTTACATTACTAGTTGAATTACATGTAGTTTACTGCTCCCTAACACTGCACACCAGTGTACATCAGTGCTAATGTCACTGGTGTTTACTTTAGTGGGTCATTACAAAATTACAATATCACAAATGAGACTTCTGAGTTTGTGTTTTACGCCCTTGCCATGTCCTCTGGTGTTACAGGATTCACTGTGGGAGTCAATCCATTTGATCAGAGAGGACGTCTTCAGGTACAGCGTGCGTGGTGAGTGAATAATTACCCCTGATGTTTTCTCTATCAGTTTGATGCATTTTTTTTGTCTGAGAAGTACATTATTAGTATTCTTTAACATGCTTCTCTCTCTAGACTGTGATGATCAGACAGACTGACTGTTCACCTGTCTAACCCTATCACCCACCACATGACCAAGGGAAACATGGGCCAGATCATCTAAGATTCCAAGCATGACATCTTGGCTGCTACCCACAGGGTCTTTGAAAGCAAATGACTGCTGGTAACCCCTAACGTGACAGTTGAATTATTAGAGCAATGCTTTACAAATTAATTTACGAGCATGAGAAGCCAATGAAAAGAGCTCATGAATGTAGGCTACACCCTAGTCTTCTATTTCCCCCAGCAAAGAATATCTTCAGAAAACCACTGTGATCTGATCTGATACAGAATATACAGGTTATACTATAGAAAACTGGATTCATTTCCACTGTAAAAGAATGTATGAATTTATGAAATGTATTTTGCCACTGTAGATCTCGACGTGCTAGCTGCAATGTGTGTGGCAGATATATGTGGCAGTCTATGGTTATTTCTGGTACATTGGACTACATAGGATTTTTTTAAAATGAGCATCTGATTGTTTTTGCCAAGGTCCCCTATTCTGGAAACTGCAGGCAGCGCAGAGGTACCACACATGAAGGGGTAACGTAACCCTACTCGGTGGGCTTCCATTAGCCTCATAATAGCACACATGAAGGGGTAACGTAACCCTAGTGTGGGCTTCCATTAGCCTCATAATAGCACACATGAAGGGGTAACATAGCCCTAGTGTGGGCTTCCATTAGCCTGGTCCCATGCTGTATGTACTGTTGCCAACTCTGTCAAGCTATATCATTACATGGCACGTGGCAATAGGAGAGTTGAATGCTTTACTTACAGTATGGGAGTACTAATGATTGTTCTGTGCTTTAGATCCCTGCTGTAAAACAGACCAGTCTGACAACATCTGTCTCAGTGATCACAACAAAATGCTGTGTTTCAATGGTTCACCAATACTGTACTCCAGTATGCCATGTTGCCGTCAAATACAGTAAAGTTGCTGTTTGTTCTCATATCATAGGGAAAGAAGTGGAACCTCACAGGTGTACATTTTTTCAAACTGGGTGGCAGCTCTGACACTGAGGTTGGCTATTTGATTGTTGTCACCTTCCCCCAATGTCTGCTGTAATGCTATTTGAGCAATGCTTTCAACGAGACAATGAGTAGTAATAATTAAGACAGTGGATCTACTGACTGTTGGTTATGTCGTGATCATGTCCAAGATCAGGATGGAATCCTGCCACCTTCTGGAGACCAAAGGAACCACTGCCTGTGAGGTCAGATCCTGTTGCTGAAAACGTCTGCGCTGCTTCGAGTCTCAGCATCACCGCATGTGTGTTAAGGTCTGACTGCCTCAGGTCACTGTCGAAGTCACTGAGACTATTGGTGCCACGTATACAGACTTGTCACATGTCAGGAAGTCAGAGAATGTTACATTCTTGACCGCTTTTAAGAGGTACCAGGTCAATTTGTGAACAGAGTACTGCATATATACTGTTTACTGTGTGAAGACCACAGGAGGATGGTGAGGGGAGGACGGAATGGTATCAAACACATGAAACCATGCATTTGATGCGCTGGATGCCATTCCTATTGTATAGACTGTTCAGTGTAGACTGGGGTCACGTCTACATGGTATACCGTTGTGGTCCAAATGGATGTCAAAAGTTGATTTTAGCTAACTTTTTTCCTAACCATAAACTAATTCTCCTAACCTGCAGCATAATTGTTCTAAAACTGCTATGATAAGTCAATTTTGGAAAAAGCTGTATCCCTTCTAGACAAAACTGTAGTCTGTATATTGTATAGAATGTTTAGTGTATACAGTACACTGTTTGGTGTAGACTGTATATTGTATAGAATGTTTAGTGTATACAGTACACTGTTTGGTGTAGACTGTATATTGTATAGAATGTTTAGTGTATACAGTACACTGTTTGGTGTAGACTGTATATTGTATAGAATGTTTAGTGTATACAGTACACTGTTTGGTGTAGACTGTACATTGTATAGAATGTTTAGTGTATACAGTACACTGTTTGGTGTAGACTGTATATTGTATAGAATGTTTAGTGGGTCAAGTACTAAACCACTTTCCTCTCAAGGGAAACTGTGTGTTTGGTTATATTTCCTACTAAATATCTCGTTGGCTGGCCTTCGCTTCATAATCGTCGCCAAACACATTGGCTCCAGGTCATCTACAAGACCCTGCTAGGTAAAGTCCCCCCTTATCTCCGCTCACTGGTGACCATAGCAGCACCCACCTGTAGCACGCGCTCCAGCAGGTATATCTCTCTGGTCACCCCTAAAGCCAACTCCTCCTTTGGTCGTCTCTCCTTCCAGTTCTCTGCTGCCAATGACTGGAACGAACTACAAAAATCTCTGAAACTGGAAACACTTATCTCCCTCACTAGCTTTAAGCACCAGCTATCAGAGCAGCTCCCAGATCACTGCACCTGTACATAGCCCATCTATAATTTAGCCCAAACTACTACCTCTTCCCCTACTGTATTTATTTAATTTATTTTGCTCCTTTGCACCATATTATCCATATTCTTTATATTTTAACTTTGAACTTTCTTCAAACTACAAATCTACCATTCCAGTGTTTTACTTGCTATACTTTATTTACTTTGCCACCATGGCCTTTTTTGCCTTTACCTCCCTTATCTCACATCATTTGCTCACATTGTATATAGTCTTATTTTTCTCTACTGCATCATTGATTGTATGTTGTTTTACTCCATGTGTAACTCTGTGTTTTTGTATGTTGTCGAACTGCTTTGCTTTATCTTGGCCAGGTCGCAATTGTAAATGAGAACTTGTTCTCAACTTGCCTACCTGGTTAAATAAAGGTGAAATAAAATAAATAAATAAAAAATAAACATCCTTGTGTCACTATGCTTTGTGCTGTCTGTTCAGTCTGTGTGTTTGTTTTCCAGGTGGCCAGGGACAAAACCAGGCTCTTCAGCAGTCTCTCTACTCTGGTGGGTAAGGCCATAGTCCCAAACACTGTCTTGTCTGTAAGACCTTTACAGCACACCTCACTGCTCTGTCTGTTCCTCTTACTCACAAACCAGTTAAATGTTCAGTTGGTTATATTAGTCACAGTTTCTGTGGTTCTGTCTTCTGATTCTGATGTTGAAACTGTATGTGTAGTTGCTGATTCTGATGTTGAAACTGTATGTGTAGTTGCTGATTCTGATGTTGAAAGTGTACGTGTAATTGATGATTCTGATGTTGAAACTGTGTGTAATTGCTGATTCTGATGTTGAAACTGTATGTGTAATTGCTGATTCTGATGTTGAAACTGTATGTGTAGTTGCTGATTCTGATGTTGAAACTGTATGTGTAATTGCTGATTCTGATGTTGAAAGTGTATATGTAGTTGCTGATTCTGATGTTGAAACTGTATGTGTAGTTGCTGATTCTGATGTTGAAACCATATGTGTAGTTGATGTTGTCTCACAAATAGCAACACCTAAGATGAATCTACTAGTTTCAGAGTATTAGTCTAGTGATAATTTATTGTCAGTTTCCATGTCCTAATGTGCCCACAACTGCTCTACATCCTCAACACACTCCATCCCAACTAACAAGGACAAAAATAAGCAAAATGTTTGCTAAACGATTTTCACTATTTGATCAAAGTCCTGTATAAGGCAGGGGTACTCAACTCTGACCCTATGAGGTCCAGAGCCTGCTGGTTTTCTATTCTACCTGATAATTAAATTACACCCACCTAGTGTCCCAGGTGTAACTCTGTCCCTGATTAGGGGGGAAGAATGAAAAAATGCAGTGGAACTGGTTTCGAGGTCCAGAAATGAGTGTGAGGGGTATAAGGGTATTGCACTCTGAATGGGATTCACTGCTAACAATTTGTGATTTGTGATATCGTAACTCTTTTCCACCAATTTCATTCAAACTGTAGCCCTTGCAGTTGTTTTGAAACATTCCTCTTTTGTAGGAATGAATAAGGTATTGAATTTTACTGATATCCTTTACAGTGTAAACTTAAACAGTGGCGCAGCAGTCTAAGGCACTACATCTCAGTGCTAGAGGCGTCACTACAGACCATGGTTCAATTCCAGGCTGTATAACAACTGGCTGTGATTGGGAGTCCCATAGGGCAGAGCACAATTGGCCCAGCGTTGTCCGGGTTAGGGTTTGGCCAGGGTAGGCCGTCATTGTAAATAAGAATTTGATCTTAACTGACTTGCCTAGTTAAATAAAGGTTAAATAAAATGTAATAAAACAAGGGATCCACCCTCCCCCTCATGAGGCCTGCAGCAGTGTCATCCCATCCCAGCAGGCCATATGTAACTACACCAGGAAGAAGCCCAAAACCATTGGTACATTGGTATAGACCACACCCTGCTGTACAGCGTCTAGTAGACACCCTGCTGTACCCTGTCTAGTAGACACCCTCCCGTAGACCATTTAGTAGACACCCTGCTGTAGTCCGTCTAGTAGACACCCTGCTGTAGTCCGCCTGCCCATCACTCTCTTATACAGTTCTCTCAGTCCTCTCCCAGCAGCGCAGACGAGACCTCTGTCGTCGAGGTAACACGAGTCTCTCTTACACTTTAGGTTTAGAACTCTATGGCTAGTCACAGCCATAGCCCTATTGCACCTAGGCTACCAGACATTCTCCATAGTTATAAACAGTAGAGGGCACCCTTACCACATTCTGACTACCAGGCCATTTTGAAATCGTCAACTAGGGCTCATAACTCCACGCCGTTAGCCTGTTGGGCAGTGTCAAAATGTGTATGCCATGCTACGGTATGGGATCTGGGAATCTGTACCTATTTAAAAAAACATTTTTACAAAATACAATAGACAACTTAACATTTCACAGACATGAATCCACTAAACTAGACATGACGTTGGCTGGGACTTAATGCCCATCTCAGAAGATGAATGACGAGAAAAGCACCCAACTCAGAAGTATATGAATTTCAACAAACATTAATGACATCATACTTGCTCAAACCTACATGTTCCCTCCGTATCCATACTCATCTTGTTTGTTCTCATAATTAAAAAAAATCAAATGTTTTATCCTTTGGATATTTCAAGGGCTTGTAATACTTTATACCACAGGCTTCAAATCTGTAGCCCACATTTTTTTGAAATAATAATCATTTTGATTCATCCACTGTCTTAAGGATGGAGGATCATTTCATTTCCAGTTAAGTAAAAGTTTTTTCAAAATTTTTGACTAGAAAATAATGGTCCAACCCATAAGGTATCTCACCTCACCCTCATGTACCATGTCTTTAAACATGCAGATAGATGGATTAAAAGGTAACTTGCATTGCAAAGCTTCTGAAAGACAACTTTCTAACTCCGCCCATAACTTTTGGACTTTATCACTCACAGAAGGCATGAATTATTGATTCATTGTTTGTTTTACACGTAAGACATGACTCTGCCGTAGGGTTATAGAATTTGTGAATTGTGTCACTTGTATAATGAATACTGTATATTAGTTTGTACTGGATTAAGCATACATTTTAGTTAACTGTAATTTTGTTAGCTATGTTCCAAAACTCCCTCCATCTTTTGCCAATATCAGTTATTTTTAGGTCTTGGTTGCAATAGTTTATATTTTTTTCAATGAGACTTAGTTGGATAGGCTACCTTTTTTTCTATGAGATTGATAGTTGGATAGGCTATCTTGAAGGTTTTGTATATCTTATCTATGATATGAGTATCATTTTCTGATTCAAATAGGATCCCCTCAATATTGCTTTGATGTCCAAAACAGTTCAGATTGATGTCTGCATTGGTCAGTCGAAAATAGATTTTTAATTCTGTCATGGAAATAATTATATCGCCTATTAACAAGTCATTTACATCCAGGATGTATCACATCCGGCCGTGATTGGGAGTAGCATAGGGCGACGCACAGCGTCGTCCGGGTTTGGCCGAGGTAGGCCATCATTGTAAAGAAGAATTTCTTCTTAACTGACTTGCCTAGTTAAATAAAGGTTAAAATAATAATAATAATAATAATACGTTTTTACGGTTTCGATGCCTTAAGTTTTCCATGTGGGCCAATATATCAGTGAATTCTGGAAAGCTATCCAAGGATTGTTCCATAGGGTAGTGGTTTTAGGGAGTGATATTGGTTCTTGAAGAATTTGTTAAATTTCTTTCCATATTGTTATATTGTTCTTAGCTTTATCCTTGAAAATAGACATGTTAAATGCACATAAGAGGAACAATATGTACAGTGCATTCGGAAAGTATTCAGATCCCTTGACTTTTTCTACAATTTGTTACGTTACAGCCTTATTCTAAAATGGATTAAATGTTTTTTTTTCACTCATCAATTTACACACAATACCCCATAATGACGAAGCAAAAAGAGCATTTTAGAGATTTGTGCAAATGTATAAAAGAACCACACATATGGAGATCATCTGTTCACCTACTCTGCGTCTCACAAAGACACAACGGTTGGAACCAAAAATCTCAAATTTGGACTCATTAGACAAAAGGACCGATTTCCACCGGTCTAAAGTCCATTGCTCGTGTTTCTTTGCAGCAATTCGAACATGAAGGCCTGATTCATGCAGTCTCCTCTGAACAGTTGATGTTGAGATGTGTCTGTTACTTGAACTCTGTGAAAAATGTATTTGGCCTGCAATTTCTGAGGCTGGTAACTCTAATGAACTTATCGTCTGCAGCAGAGGTAACTCTGGGCCTTCCTTTCCTGTGGCAGTCCTCATGAGAGCCAGTTTCATCATAGTGCTTGATGGGTTTTGCGACTGCACTTGAAGAAACTTACAAAGTTCTTGAAACTTGTTTAACTTGGGTCAAACGTTTTGTTTAACTTGGGTCAAACGTTTTGGGTAGCCTTCCACAAGCTTCCAACAATACGTTCCTTCCATTCCTCCTGACAGAGCTGGTGTAACTGAGTCAGGTTTGTAGGCCTCCTTGCTCGCCTACGCTTTTGCAGTTCTGCCCACACATTTTCTATAGGATTGAGATCAGGGCTTTGTGATGGCCACTCCAATACCTTGACTTTGTTGTCCTTAAGCCATTTTGCCACAACTTTGGAAGTATGCTTGGGGTCGTTGTCCATTTGGAAGACCCATTTGCGATTAAGCTTTAACTTCAGGACTGATGTCTTGAGATATTTCTTCAATAATTTTCCTCCCTCATGATGCCATCTATTTTGTGAAGTGCACCAGTCCCTCCTGCAGCAAAGCACCCCCACAACATGATGCTGCCACCCCCATGCTTCACAGTTGGGATGGTGTTCTTCGGCTTGCAAGCCTCACCCTTTTTCCTCCAAACATAACGATGGTCATTATTGCCAAACAGTTCTATTTTTGTTTCATCAGACCAGAGGACATTTCTCCAAAAAGTATGATCTTTGTCAGCATGTGCAGTTGCAAACCGTAGTTTGGCTTTTTTATGGCGGTTTTGGAGCAGTGGCTTCTTCCTTGCTGAGCGGCCTTTCAGGTTATGTCGATATAGGACCCGTTTTACTGTGGATATAGATACTTTTGTACCTGTTTCCTCCAGTATCTTCACAAGGTCCTTTGCTGTTGTTCTGGGATTGATTTGCACTTTTCACACCAAAGTACATTCATTTCTAGGAGACAGAATGCGTCTTCTTCCTGAGCGGTATGACAGCTGCGTGGTCCCATGGTGTTTATACTTGCGTACTATTGTTTGTACAGATGAACATGGTACTTCAGGTGTTTGGAAATTGCTCCCAAGGATTAACCAGACTTGTGGAGGTCTAAAAAAAAAATCTGAGCTCTTGGCTGATTTCTTTTGATTTTCCAATGATGTCACGCAAAGAGGCACTGAGTTTGAAGGTAGGCCTTGAAATACATTCACAGGTACACCTCCAATTGACTGAAATGATGTCAAATAGCCTATCAGAAGCTTCTAATGCCATGACATCATTTTCTGGAATTTTCCAAGCTGTTTAAAGGCACAGTACACTTAGTGTATGTAAACTTCTGACCCACTGGAATTGTGATACAGTGAATTATAAGTTAAATAATCTGTCTGTCAACAATTGTTGGGAAAATTACTTGTGTCATGCACAAAGTCGATGTCCTAACCAACTTGCCAAAACTATAGTTTGTTAACAAGAAATGTGTGGAGTGTTTGAAAAATTAGTTTTAATGACTCCAACCTAAGTGTATGTAAACTTCCGACTTCAACTGTACCTCTATGTGTGATATTATACCTTGCCTCGCTAGCTTGCTATGAAATAAATCCTGTAACATCTGATTCTGAACATTGTTTTGGCAAAAACTCCTTTCATTTTTCTGAACTTTTGGCAGAGCGAGTGTCAGTCGGTGCAGTCGTTCTGTGACAGAAAGCAGCAGAGGTAAGTAAACACTGAACATCCAACTGGCCTGACCTAACCTCAGTGGATAATGTAGATGTCAGATCACATGTACTGTATGTAATAATGATTATAATAGCCATGTCTGATGTAAAGTCATGCTCTCCTTCTCCATATCTATCTCCTTCCAGCTTAGAGTCACTAGGAGAGCCCAAAGAGAGGGCGAAGAGCTGCACGTCACAGAGGGATCAGGTTGCAGGACCACCAGTACCCCTCTGACCCACACACTGTATTCCACATGGTAGGTCACTGTGGAATAAACTCAGTCCAGCCTGCCCTTAGATCTCATTCCCGTCTTCTTTTTAAATGGAAAATTAGATGTTCTGTTGTATTAAGACCGAAACGGATCACCCACATTATCTTTATTTTGTGAGTCGGTTCGTGAAAACAAGGGATTTGAAGATAAAGTTAAAATATAATATACACATTTGTAAATATATCCAGGGTGAAGCAAGGCAGCCAGTGTTCCTGGTAGGGTTGTGGTGTGAACCATGGTCACAGAGAGTTACTGTGTTAGTGGGCTTCGGGGATGTACTTAGTCTCCCCCCCGTACGAGCTACGGACCACACGGAACCAAGATCTGAGCCAGCAGCAACACTTCATAATCCACCTGATTTTTCCAACCCGAGCGACGTCAGTGTAAATATGGATATTGGATTTCTAGGTCTGGCAGTGTGCGGGTAACAATATATGGGATTAAGTTGGAATAAAGGGATTTGTTTCACTTTTGTATGTTAGGAGATTCTGGATGTGGCTTCATAACCAGCCAATGAACTCATTTTTTAAAAAATTTATGAAACGACAACCACATCATAGGTAAATCCAAAATAAAGTAAGTAAACTATCTCTTTTAAGATTGAAATAAAGATGACTTATCCTCTCTTCCTCTCCACAGGAACCTCCAATGAGTTGGTGACAAAGGAAAGATAGGCCAAGACCCTCCACTTCCTGTTGAAACACTCACCACCACCACCTTGGACCCTGACGGTGACGTCATACAGATCCGCATAATGGATGATAGACCGTGATCACAGTTCTCACACAAGCAATCTTGCTCATCTTTTTTTCTGGCATTGTTCAAAATACACACAATAATAGCTAATAGCTAACACATCAATAGCTATAGCTCACACATCTATAGCTAGTATCTAACATATCAATAGCTAATAGCTAACACATCAATAGCTAATAGCTAACACATCAATAGCTAATAGCTAACACATCTATAGCTAGTATCTAACATATCAATAGCTAATAGCTAACACATCAATAGCTAATAGCTAACACATCTATAGCTAGTATCTAACATATCAATAGCTAATAGCTAACACATCAATAGCTAATAGCTAACACATCAATAGCTAATAGCTAACACATCAATAGCTAATAGCTAACACATCAATAGCTAATAGCTAACACATCCATAGCTAATAGCTAACGCATCAATAGCTAACACATCAATAGCTAATGGCTAACACATCAATAGCTAATAGCTAACACATCAATAGCTAAAAGATCATGGCTGATGAATTTCAGGGACGTGGTTCGTCACCATAGAGCAAGGCAGACCATACTCGTTTATTTATTTGAAGTACTTTTATTTTGTCTGTTTGCCGATAGCCATTCAAAGATATTGATCAGTGGTTGCATTTCTCAATGTATAAAGTCTACCAAAGTCGTCAGGAAAGCCTGTTCAATATTGCTTTTTCTAAAGACCCAGTCAAATGTTTACCAGCACATTTTGTACCCGTAAACGAAGACATTCAAATACATTGTGATACATCAGGTATAAGGATCTGCAGTGTTTCTAAGGCATCTTTTGTTTAACAATGATTTCAGTGAATGCTCTGGACTGATAGTTTTGATGAGTACACACTGTACACATGGGCTATATTCAATAAAGCAATGTTTGGCTTTATAGCAAAGTAAATTATGTCAAAGTATTGTGGAAATTGCTGATTGTATTCAGGTTTTTACACTATGAGAATATAAACTATGAATTGCATAGGTTACTGCGCGGTAAGGAATGGATGGAGTTTTCACACTTGCATTTCAGCAATTGAAAGTGCAAAGGAAATGAGCGCATCATTCCTGTACGTACAGTATGATACACATATGTTGTCAAGCTCCAAGGAAACCAAATAAAGAATTTAATACAAAAATTAAGTACAAAGTATTCTATAGAAAAACGCAACATGCATACTGAAACTTATCCCTGTTTTGGAGCATTTAAGCAGTAGTGTCACGACATGTATAGATTCTGGTGGTTGTTGAAGTAGGTCATTGTCTTGACAACCAGGTCCAAATACTACTTTCTCTTCTTGAAGCTGGTGCCATTGGTGGAGACAGAGTGGCCATTTGGGCGACTGGACTTGATGGATTCTTCTGGCCGTCTTTTTCTGTAGGTCTGGGATAAAATCAGTCAACTTCCGACCATTGAAAAACCAACATAAATATTCAGACATGCCTTTAAATTAATCCCTAACGTAACAAAGAACATGGTCGTATTTGTGAACTTTTCCAATCATTTTAAAAATACACTTTTTTTTTTTACCGTGTCCTATTATACAGAGCACAGTTTTAATCCAGTGTTCATGGGAAGGTTACCCCAAGGCGTTACTGTACCTGGACGTAGAAGTTGACAAAAAGGATGACGAGGGTGGCCATATAGGAGAACTGGAAGAGCAGGCATCCGACGGGGAAACCACAAGGGACGACGATCGCAGACAGGGTGTGTGTGATGGTCAGTATAAACTGGATCTGAGACAGAGGGAGAGCAAAAAGGGGGAACCCCCCGTCAAGAGTCTTATTATTCCACTAACATGCGTGGCTTTTATTGTCCCATGTCTATGGTTAATGTAGGCCGTTGCTCTTAGACTAGAAGAGTAGTTCCCTTCACTGTTCAAGTGAGATCATACAGGCTTGATTGAAAACGAGCACTCGTTTCATGAAAGGAATTTGCAACCAGTGTACTCACCAACTGAGCCTGAGTCAGGTACCGCTTCCACCAGAGGTATTTCTGCATGGAGGGTATTGTGGACAGACCATAGTAGGAGTACATACACACATGGATGAAACTGTTAAGAGTCGGCCCAAAGAAACCTTGAAAAAAAGATTTTGGAAAAATGTATTATTGATTGACATACTTGACAAACCTTTCACATTGAATTCAGCAGTTTGGTCTGTCACCAAGGCAACACAACTACGTGAGAAAAATAATAAAACATATTTTGCAAATTGCTTGTAGCAGGGACATGTTCAAGTTGTTTGGGCTAGTTTTATTTACTTATTTTTTATTACAGGACAGGGCATGCTAACTCTTGAGCTTGCTCATGGTTTTGGGTTTCTTCCTGGTGTAGTTACATATGGCCTGCTGGGATGGGATGACACT